>NC_057797.1:704791124-705091124 GCF_018294505.1 Triticum aestivum | reverse complement strand
GCCTCGAAGTTCGTGCCCGAAGCCCCCAGATCCAGATCCAAAACAAAGGTTGACCCCGAATTTTGCCCAAGTCTTTAAATTTTAGCATTCTGGACCCCTATTCATCATGCCATATCTTCATGACCGTAGCTTTGTTTTGAGCGTGCAGTATATCAAAATGTTCATCATGATGTGCTCTTCATTTTTTTCCATTATGACATGCTTGTTTGAGTCCATCTTGATGCCCAAATCATTGATGCAAGAGTGCTATAAATTGTTAGGTGCTGATTCTTAGCAGAGTATGATGACTCGTCATTTTTGCTACATTTGTTGTGTGCTGCATATGGGCATGAGCTCTACATGTGTTTTGGGATATGCCATGCCATCTTTACAGGGGTGTATTCCATGTATTTTTGTGATCTTCGTGGTGAGTAGCACAAGCATGCAAAATAGCCTTCGTGATATTGTTGATTTCAGGGACTTGTGATTTTGCTAAGTCCTTGCTTTGCTGTTATTTCTATGCCATGTATCCATGATGCTTAAGTGAGATCCATGCTTGTTTTGAGTTGCTTCAGTAAGGATGATTTTGACATATGGTTATGCTCTATCCATCCATGCCCCTGTTTGCATTTATGGAGTGCCCTAGCATGGCTTAATCTTGCTCTACTTCTGATATAAAATATTCCTGGCAGATTGTTTACATGTTAATCAATTTTGCCATGGTTGTTGTAGTTGATCCAAGCAAGCTATAAACTTGTTCTTGCCATGGTTAGCCTTATGAACATGTCTTCTTGCTGATGATATGCTTAGTTTGTCATGCAAGGCTTTGTGATGAGTGAATCAAGCTCGCCAAGATGCCTTCGTAATTCTGTTTATGCCATGCTCAGTTTTCTGCTAATTCTGAGTCTGTTAACGAAACTTGCTATGTTTACATGGGTGCCATAATATCTTCTGTGCCTTTTTGGCTCTTGATCAGTAAGGGATTTTTGTTCTATGCTTTGATTAGATTCATGCCATGCCTTGGTTTGCTATGATACGTCCCTGTAGCATGTTGTTTGCTTGCTCTAAACATTGCTTCCTAATGTTAATTCCTGGCATGTTAGTATTTTCACTAAGTCTGTGATGCTGATATCTTTTGCACTTTTGCCATGCTTGTTTGAACCTGCTCTTGTGTGATTTAGCCGTATCTTAGTGTTCATCTTTTGTCAAGCATCTTGAGTAGGTCACTGCCATGTGCTTCGTTGCTATGTTGGAGTGCAGTAGCTTAGTTTCTTGTTGCATTCTACATGGCATTGTGCCGTTAATCGCAGAATTGTGACATTCTTGTTTTGCTTGCCATTTGCAAACCGTGCATCCGTTTCCGGTGATCTTTATATCGATTTCGACCGAAATCATCTCATCTTTCCAGCGGCACACTTGGTTTGACAAGTTGATGCCTTGATCAATCTTTTCCTTTCGGAGCACGCATATGCATTGCATATCACATCTCGCATATCATGCCATGTTTTGCATCATGTTGCTTGCGCATTGCACCATGGTTGATTGTTGTTTCCTTTGCTTATGTTCTTGCCTTGGGTAGAGCCAGGAGACGAGTACGTGATCGAGGAACCCATTGAGTACGCTAACGAGGATCAAGCTTTCGTCGACTCTGAGAACTTTGCAGGCAAAATGACCATACCCTCAAAATCACTTCTATCTTTGCTTGCTAGTTGTTCGCTCGTTTGCTATGCCGCGATACCTACCATTTGCTTTATCATGCCTCCCATATTGCCATGTCAATCCTCTAACCCACCTACCTTTCCTAGCAAACCGTTGTTTGGCTATGTTACCGCTTTGCTCAGCCCCTCTTATAGTGTTGCTAGTTGCAGGTGAAGATGGAGTTTGTTCCATGTTGGAACATGGATATTTGTTGGGATATCATTATTATATCTTGTTTACTTTAATGCATCTATATACTTGGTAAAGGGTGGAAGGCTCGGCCTTGTGCCTGGTGTTTTGTTCCACTCTTGCCGCCCTAGTTTTCGTCATACCGGTGTTATGTTCCTTGATTTTGCATTTCTTACGCGGTTGGGTGTTATGGGAACCCCTTGATAGTTCGCTTTGAATAAAACTCCTCCAGCAAGGCCCAACCTTGGTTTTACCATTTGCCACCGAAGCCTTTTTCCCTTGGGTTCCGCGGACTCAAGGATCATCTTTATTTTAAACCCTCGGGCCAGTGCTCCCCTGAGTGTTGGTCCAAACCGGGCGATGTCCGGCGCCCCCTGGGCAACCAGGGTTTATGCCAACCCGACATCTTACCCATCCGGTGTGCCCTGAGAATGAGATACGTGCGAATCCTATCGGGGTTTGTCAGCACATCGGGTGGCTTTGCTGGTCTTGTTTTACCATTGTCGAAATGTCTTGTAACCGGGATTCCGAGTCTGATCGAGTCTTCCTGGGAGAAGGAATATCCTTCTTTGACCGTGAGAGCTTGTGATGGGATAAGTTGGGACACCCCTGTAGGGTTTTGAACTTTCGAAAGTCGTGCCCGCGGTTATGGGCAGATGGGAATTTGTTAATGTCCGGTTGTAGAGAACTTGAAACTTAACTTAATTAAAATGATTCAACCGCGTGTGTAGCCGTGATGGTCTCTTTTTGGTGGAGTCCGGGAAGAGAACACGGTCCCGTGTTCTGCTTGAACTTAAGTAGCTTCAGGATCACTTCTTGATCAATATTAGCTTCTCGACCATGCTTTGCTTCTCTTCTCGCTCTCTTTTGCATAAGTTAGCCACCATATATGCTAGTTCTTGCTGCAACTCCACCTCACTACCCCTTTCCTACCTTTAAGCTTAAATAGTCTTGATCGCGAGGGTGCGAGATTGCTGAGTCCCCATGACTCACAGATACTTCCAAACAGATGCATGTGCCGATGATGCCAGTGCAGGGAACGCTACCGAACTCAAGTTGGAATTCGACGAGGATTCGGGTCGTTACTATGTGTCTTTTCCGGATGATCAGTAGAGGAGCCCAGTTGGGGCGATCGGGGATCTAGCATTTGGGGTTTCTTTCTTTATTTTGGTTCTGTAGTCGGACCTTGATTGTATTCTGGATGATGTATGATATTTATGTATTGTTTGAAGTGGTGATTGTAAGCCAACTCTTTATCCCTTTTTATTTAAGTACATAGGATGCGTAAAGATTACCCATCTTGCGACATGCATACCATGCGGTTATGTCTCTAAGTCGTGCTCCGACACGTGGGAGATATAGCCGCATCGTGGGTGTTACACGTGTGCTGAACTCGGAGGTGCCGTACGCTCGGTACTTAGATCGGTCGGATTGTCAAGACGTACGACTACATCAACCGCGTTCTCATAATGCTTCCGCTTACTGTCTACGAGGGTACATGGACGACACTCTCCCCTCTCATTGCTATGCATCACCATGATCTTGCATGTGCGTAGGATTTTTTTTGAAATTACCGTGTTCCCCAAAAGTGGCATCCGAGCCAGGTTTATGTGTAGATGTTATATGCACGAGTAGAACACAAAGGAGTTGTGGGAGTGGGTATATACATATTGTTTGCCGTCACTAGTTGATTCTTGATTCAGCGGCATTGTTGGATGAAGCGGCCCAGACTGACATTACGCGTACGCTTACGAGAGACTGGTTCTACCGACGTGCTTCGCACATAGGTGGCTAGTGGGTGTCTATTTCTCCAGCTTTAGTTGAATCGGATTCAATGAACATGGTTCTTTCTAAAGATCAAAAAGCAATCACTATACCGCATTGTGGTTTTTGATGCATAGGTAAGAACGGTTCTTGCTCAGCCCGTAGCAGCCACGTAAAACTTGCAACAACAAAGTAGAGGACGTCTACTTGTTTTTGCAGGGCATGTTGTGATGTGATATGGTCAAGACATGATGCTAAATTTTATTGTATGAGATGATCATGTTTTGTAACACAGTTATCGGCAACTTGCAGGAGCCATATGGTTGCCGCTTTATTGTATGAAATGCAATCGCCATGTAATTGCTTTACTTTATCACTAAGCGGTAGCGATAGTCGTGGAGGCAATAGTTGGCGTGACGACAATGATGCTTCGATGGAGATCAAGGTGTCAAGCCGGTGACGATGGTGATCATGACGGTGCTTTGGAGATGGAGATCACAGGCACAAGATGATAATGGCCATATCATATCACTTATATTGATTGCATGTGATGTTTATCTTTTACGCATCTTATTTTTCTTAGATCGACGATAGCATTATAATATGATCTCTCACTAAATTTCAAGGTATAAGTGTTCTCCCTGAGTATGCACCGTGGCTACAGTTCGTCATGCCGAGACACCACGTGATGATTGGGTGTGATAAGCTCTACGTTCACATACAACGGGTGCAAGCCAGTTTTGCACACGCAGAATACTCTGGTTAAACTTGACGAGACTAGCATATGCAGATATGGCCTCGGAACACTGAGACCAAAAGGTCGAGCATGAATCATATAGTAGATATGATCAACATAGTGATGTTCACCATTGAAAACTACTCCATCTGACGTGATGATCGGACATGGTTTAGTTGATATGGATCACGTGATCACTTAGATGATTAGAGGGATGTCTGTCTAAGTGGGATTTCTTAAGTAATATGATTAATAGAACTTTAATTTATCATGAACTTAGTACCTGATAGTTTTTTGCATGTCTATGTTGTTGTAGATAGATGGCCCGTGTTGTTGTTCCGTTGAATTTTAATGCGTTCCTTGAGAAAGCAAGGTTGAAAGATGATGGTAGCAATTACACGGACTGGATCCGTAACTTGAGGATTATCCTCATTGCCGCATAGAAGAATTACGTCCTGGAAGCACCGCTAGGTGCCAAACCCACTGCAGGAGCAACACCAGATGTTATGAATGTCTGGCAGAGCAAAGCTGATGACTACTCCATAGTTCAGTGTGCCATGCTTTAGGGCTTAGAACCGGGACTTCAATGATGTTTTGAATGTCATGGAGCATATGAGATGTTCCAGGAGTTGAAGTTAATATTTCAAGCGTGCCCGGATTGAGAGATATGAAGTCTCCAATAAGTTCTACAGCTGCAAGATGGACGAGAATAGTTCTATCAGTGAGCATATACTCAAAATGTCTGGGTATAACAATCACTTGATTCAACTGGGTGTTAATCTTCCGGATGATAGTGTCATTGACAGAATTCTTCAATCACTGCCACCAAGCTACAAGAGCTTCGTGATGAACTATAATATGCAAGGGATGGATAAAACAATTCCCGAGCTCTTCACGATTCTAAAGGCTGCGGAGGTAGAAATCAAGAAAGAGCATCAAGTGTTGATGGTCAACAAGACCACCAGTTTCAAGAAAAAGGGTAAGGGGAAGAAGGGGAACTTCAAGAAGAATGGCAAGCAAGTTGTTGCTCAAGTGAAGAAACCCAAGTATGGACCTAAGCCTGAGACTGGGTGCTTCTACTCCAAAGGGACTGGTCACTGGAAGCGGAACTGCCCCAAGTATTTGGCACATAAGAAGGATGGCAAGGTGAACAAAGGTATATGCGATATACATGTTATTGATGTGTACCTTACTAATGCTCGCAGTAGCACCTGGGTATTTGATACAGGTTCTGTTGCTAATATTTGCAACTCGAAACAAGGACTATGGATTAAGCGAAGATTGGCTAAGGACGAGGTGACGATGCGCGTGGGAAATGGTTCCAAAGTCGTTGTGATCACGGTCGGCACGCTACCTCTACATCTACCTTCGGGATTAATTTTAGACCTGAATAATTGTTATTTTGTGCCAGCGTTGAGCATGAACATTATATCTAGATCTTGTTTGATGCGAGATGGTTATTCATTTAAATCTAAGAATAATGGTTGTTCTATTTATATGAGTAATATCTTTTATGGTCATGCACCCTTGAAGAGTGGTCTATTTTTGATGAATCTCAATAGTAGTGATACACATATTCATAATATTTAAGCTAAAAGATGCAGAGTTGATAATGATAGTGCAACTTATTTGTGGCACTACTGTTTAGGTCATATTGATGTAAAGCGCATGAAGAAAATCCATTTTGATGGACTTTTGGAATCACTTGATTATGAATCACTTGGTACTTGCGAGCCATGCTTCATGGGCAAGATGACTAAAACGCCGTTCTCCAAAACTATGGGGCGAGCAATAGATTTATTGGAAATCATACATACTGATGTATGTGGTCCGATGAATGTTGAGGCTCGCGGCAGGTATCCTTATTTTCTCACCTTCACATATGATTTGAGCAGATATGGGTATATCTACTTAATGAAACATAAGTCTGAAACATTTGAAAAGTTCAAAGAATTTCAGAGTGAAGTGGAAAATCATCGTAACAAGAAAATAAAGTTTCTACGATCTTATCGTGGAGGAGAATATTTGAGTTACGAGTTTGGTCTTCATTTGAAACAATGTGGAATAGTTTCGCAACTCATGCCACCCAGAACACCACAGCGTAATGGTGTGTCCGAACATCGTAATCGTACTTTACTAGATATGGTGCGATCTATGATGTCTCTTACCGATTTACCACTATCATTTTGGGGTTATGCTTTAGAGACAACTGCATTCACGTTAAATTGGGCACCATCTTAATCCGTTGAGACGACGCCTTATGAACTGTGGTTTGGCAAGAAACCAAAGTTGTCGTTTCTTAAAGTTTGGGGCTGTGATGCTTATGTGAAAAAGCTTCAACCTGATAAGCTCGAACCCAAATCGGAGAAATGTGTCTTCATAGGATACCCAAAGGAGACTGTTGGGTACACCTTCTATCACAGATCCGAAGGCAAAACATTCGTTGCTAAGAATGGATCCTTTCTAGAGAAGGAGTTTCTCTCGAAAGAAGTGAGTGGGAGGAAAGTAGAACTTGATGAGGTAACTGTACCTGCTCCCTTATTGGAAAGTAGTTCATCATAGAAATTTGTTCCTGTGACTCCTACACCAATTAGTGAGGAAGCTAATGATGAAGATCATGTAACTTCAGATCAAGTTACTACCGAAACTCATAGGTCAACCAAAGTAAGATCCGCACCAGAGTGGTATAGTAATCCTGTTCTAGAAGTCATGTTACTTGACCATGACGAACCTACGAACTATGACGAAGCGATGATGAGCCCATATTCCGCAAAATGGCATGAGGCCATGAAATCTGAGATGAGATCCATGTATGAGAACAAAGTGTGGACTTTGGTTGACTTGCCCGATGATCGGCAAGCCATCGAGAATAAATGGATCTTCAAGAAGAAGACTGACGTTGACGGTAGTGTTACTGTCTACAAAGCCCGACTTGTTGCAAAAGGTTTTCAACAAGTCCAAGGAGTTGACTACGATGAGATCTTCTAACCCGTAGCGATGCTTAAGTCCGTCCGAATCATGTTAGCAATTGCCGCATTTTATGATTATGAAATTTGGCAAATGGATGTAAAGACTGCATTCCTGAATGGATTTATGGAAGAAGAGTTGTATATGATGCAACCTGAAGGTTTTATCGATCCAAAGGTTGCTAACAAAGTGTGCAAACTCCAGCGATCCATCTATGGACTGGTGCAAGCATCTCGGAGTTGGAATAAACGTTTTGATAGTGTGATCAAAGCATATGGTTTTATACAGACTTTTGGAGAAGCCTGTATTTACAAGAAAGTGAGTGGGAGCTCTGTAGCATTTCTAATATTATATGTGGATGACATATTATTGATTGGAAATGATATAGAATTTCTGGATAGCATAAAAGGATACTTGAATAAGAGTTTTTCTATGAAAGACCTCGGTGAAGCTACTTATATATTGGGCATCAAGATCTATAGAGATAGATCAAGACGCCTAACTGGACTTTCAGAAAGCACATATCTTGATAAAGTTTTGAAGAAATTCAAAATGGATCAAGCAAAGAAAGGGTTCTTGCCTGTGTTACAAGGTGTGAAGTTGAGTTAGACTCAATGCCCGACCACTGCAGAAGATAGAGAGAAAATGAAAGATGTTCCCTATGCTTCAGCCATAGGCTCTATCATGTATGCAATGCTGTGTACCAGACCTAATGTGTGACATGCTATTAGTTTAGTAGGGAGGTAATCCAGGAGTGGATCACTGGACAACGGTCAAGAACATCCTGAAATACCTGAAAAGGACTAAGGATATGTTTCTTGTTTATGGAGATGACAAAGAGCTTGTCATAAATGGTTACGTCGATGCAAGCTTTGACACTGATTCGGATGACTCTAAGTCACAACCGGATACATATTTATATTGAACGGTGGAGCTGTCAGTTGGAGCAGTTCTAAGCAAAGCGTCATGGCGGGATCTACGTGTGAAGCGGAGTACATAGCTGCTTCAAAAGCAGCAAATGAAGGAGTCTGGATGAAGGAGTTCATATCCGATCTAGGTGTCATACCTAGTGCATCGGGTCCAATGAAAATCTTTTGTGACAATACTGGTGCAATTTCCTTGGAAAAGGAATCCAGATTTCACAAGAGAACCAAGCACATCAAGAGACACTTCAATTCCATCCGCGATCACATCAAGGAGGGAGACATAGAGATTTGCAAGATACATACGGATCTGAATGTTGCAGACCCGTTGACTAAGCCTCTCTCACGAGCAAAACATGATCAGCACCAAGACTCCATGGGTGTTAAAATCATTACTGTGTAAGCTAGATTATTGACTCTAGTGCAAGTGGGAGACTGAAGGAAATATGCCCTAGAGGCAATAATAAAGTTGTTATTTATATTTCCTTATATCATGATAAATGTTTATTATTCATGCTAGAATTGTATTAACCGGAAACTTAGTACATGTGTGAATACATAGACAAACAGAGTGTCACTAGTTTGCCTCTACTTGACTAGCTCGTTGAATCAATGATGGTTATGTTTCCTAACCATAGACATGAGTTGTCATTTGATTAACGGGATCACATCATTAGAGAATGATGTGATTGACTTGACCCATCCGTTAGCTTAGCATGATGATTGTTTAGTTTGTTGCTATTGCTTTATTCATGACTAATACATGTACCTATGACTATGAGATTATGCAACTCCCGGGTACCGGAGGAACACTTTGTGTGCTACCAAACATCACAACGTAACTGGGTGATTATAAAGGTGCTCTACAGGTGTCTTCGATGGTACTTGTTGAGTTGGCATAGATCGAGATTAGGATTTGTCACTCCGATTGTCAGAGAGGTATCTTTGGGCCCTCTCGGTAATGCACATCACAATAAGCCTTGCAAGCAATGTAGCTAACGAGTTAGTTACGGGATGTAGCATTACAGAACGAGTAAAGAGACTTGCCGGTAACGAGATTGAACTAGGTATTGAGATACCAACGATCGAATCTCGGGCAAGTAACATACCGATGACAAAAGGAACAACGTATGTTGTTATGCAGTTTGACTGATAAAGATCTTCGTAGAATATGTCGGAGCCAATCCAGGTTCCGCTGTTGGTCATTGACCGGAGACGAGTCTTGGCCATGTCTACATAGTTCTTGAACCCGTAGGGTCCGCACGCTTAACATTCGGTGACGATCGGTATTACGAGTTTATGTGTTTTGATGTACCGAAGGTAGTTTGGAGTCCCGGATGTGATCACGGACATGACGAGGAGTCTCGAAATGGTCGAGACATAAAGATCGATATATTGGATGACTATGTTTGGACTTCGGAAGGGTTCCGGGCAAGTCCGGACAGACACTGGAGTACCGGGGGGTTACCGGAACCCCCGGGGGAGTGTAATGGGCCTATTGGGCCTTAGTGGAAAAGAGGAGGGGCGGCCAGGGCAGGCCGCGCGCCCCCTCTCCCTATAGTCCGAATTGGATAAGGAGGGGGCGGCGCCCCCCTTTCCTTCCCCCTCTCTCCTCCTTCCATGTCTCCTACTCCTACTCTTGGAAGGGTTGGAGTCCTACTCCCGGTGGGAGTAGGACTACCCTTGGGGCGCGCCTAGGAGGGTCGGCCTCTCCCCCTCCTCCACTCCTTTATATACAGGGGAGGGGGGCACCCCATGGACACACAAGTTGATCAGTTGATCTTTTAGCCATGTGCGGTGCCCCCCTCCACCATAATCCACCTCGGTCATATCGTAGCAGTGCTTAGGCAAAGCCCTGCGTCGGTAACATCATCATCACCATCATCACGCCGTCGTGTTGACGGAACTCTCCCTCGAAGCTCTACTAGATCGAAGTTCGTGGGACGTCACCGAGCTGAACGTGAGCTGAACTCGGAGGTGCCGTACGTTTGTGTTGGAAATATGCCCTAGAGGCAATAATAAATTAGTTATTATTATATTTCCTTGTTCATGATAATCGTTTATTATCCATGCTAGAATTGTATTGATAGGAAACTCAGATACATGTGTGGATACATAGACAACACCATGTCCCTAGTAAGCCTCTAGTTGACTAGCTCGTTGATCAATAGATGGTTACGGTTTCCTGACCATGGACATTGGATGTCGTTGATAACGGGATCACATCATTAGGAGAATGATGTGATGGACAAGACCCAAAGCATAGCACAAGATTGTGTAGTTCGTATGCTAAAGCTTTTCTAATGTCAAGTATCATTTCCTTAGACCATGAGATTGTGCAGCTCCCGGACACCGTAGGAATGCTTTGGGTGTACCAAACGTCACAATGTAACTGGGTGGCTATAAAGGTGCACTGCGGGTACCTCCGAAAGTGTCTGTTGGGTTGGCACGAATCGAGACTGGGATTTGTCACTCCGTGTAAACGGAGAGCTATCTCTGGGCCCACTCGGTAGGACATCATCATAATGTGCACAATGTGACCAAGGAGTTGATCACGGGATGATGTGTTACGGAACGAGTAAAGAGACTTGCCGGTAACGAGATTGAACAAGGTATCGGGATACCGACGATCGAATCTCGGGCAAGTATCGTACCGATAGACAAAGGGAATTGTATACGGGATTGATTGAATCCTTGACATCGTGGTTCATCCGATGAGATCATCGTGGAGAATGTGGGAGCCAACATGGGTATCCAGATCCCGCTGTTGGTTATTCACCGGAGAGTTGTCTCGGCCATGTCTGCATGACTCCCGAGCCCGTAGGGTCTACACACTTAAGGTTCGATGACGCTAGGGTTATAGGGAAAGTATGTACGCGGTTACCGAATATTGTTCGGAGTCCCGGATGAGATCCCGGATGTCACGAGGAGTTCCGGAATGGTCCGGAGGTAAAGATTTATATATGGGAAGTCCCATTTTGGTCACCGGAAAAGTTTCGGGTGCTATCGGTAACGTACCGGGACCACCGGGAGGGTCCCGGGGGTCCACCAGGTGGGGCCACCAGCCCCAGAAGGTTGCATGGGCCAAGTGTGGGAGGGGACCAGCCCCAGGTGGGCTGGTGCGCCCCCCCCCCACACCAAGGCCCAAGGCGCGTGGAGAGTGGGAAGGGGGCAAACCCTAGGTCCAGATGGGCCTTAAGGCCCACCCTAGGGTGCCCCCTCTCTTCCCCCCCTTGGCCGCAACCCTAGATGGGTTTTGGGGCTGCCGCCACCCCTAGGGAGGGAACCCTAGATGGGGGCACAACCCCTCCCCTTCCCCTATATATACTTGAGGTACTGGGGGCTGCCCAACACATGATTTGATCTCCCTCTTGGCCTAGCCTTACCTCTCTCCCTCCTCGTCTCTCGTAGTGCTTATGTGACGCCCCCGATTCAATCGTACACTAATCATGCACGCAAATGTGTACGATCAAGATCAGGGACTCACGGGAGGATATCACAACACAACTCTAAAACATAATTAAGTCATACAAGCATCATAATACAAGCCAGGGGCCTCGAGGGCTCGAATACAAGTGCTCGATCATAGACGAGTCAGCGGAAGCAACAATATCTGAGTACAGACATAAGTTAAACAAGTTTGCCTTAAGAAGGCTAGCACAAACTGGGATACAGATCGAAAGAGGCGCAGGCCTCCTGCCTGGGATCCTCCTAAACTACTCCAGGTCGTCGTCAGCGGGCAGCACGTAGTAGTAGGCACCTCCGGTGTAGTAGGGGTCGTCGTCGACGGTGGCGTCTGGCTCCTGGACTCCAGCATCTGGTTGCGACAACCAGGTAGAAGGGAAAAGGGAAAAGAGGGAGAAAAGCAACCGTGAGTACTCATCCAAAGTACTCGCAAGCAAGGAGCTACACTACATATGCATGGGTATATGTGTAAGGAGGCCATATCGGTGGACTGAACTGCAGAATGCCAGAAGAAGAGGGGGATAGCTAATCCTGTCGAAGACTACGCTTCTGGTAGCCTCCGTCTTGCGGCATATAGAAGAGAGTAGATTGTAGTCCTCCAAGTAGCATCTCCAAGTAGCATCTCCAAGCAGCATCTCCAGTAGCATCGCATAGCATATTCCTACCTGGCGATCCTCTCCTCGTCGCCCTGCGGAAAAGCGATCACCGGGTTGTCTGTGGAACTTGGAAGGGTGTGTTTTATTAAGTATCCGGTTCTAGTTGTCATAAGGTCAAGGTACAACTCCAAGTCGTCCTGTTACCGAAGATCACGGCTATTCGAATAGATTAACTTCCCTGCAGGGGTGCACCACATAGCCCAACACGCTCGATCCCATTTGGCCGGACACACTTTCCTGGGTCATGCCCGGCCGCGGAAGATCAACACGTCGCAGCCCCACCTAGGCAAAACAGAGAGGCCAGCACGCCGGTCTAAACCTAAGCGCACAGGGGTCTGGGCCCATCGCCCATAGCACACCTGCACGTTGCGAGGGCGGCCGAAAGCAGACCTAGCCTAGTGGCGTTCCAGTCCAATTCGGCGCGCGCCGCTCCGTCGCTGACGTCTGAAGTGCTTCGGCTGATACCACGACGTCGGGATACCCATAACTACTCCCACGTAGATGGTTAGTGCGTATAGGCTCGTAGCCAGACTCAGATCAAATACCAAGATCTCGTTAAGCGTGTTAAGTATCCGCGAACGCCGATCAGGGCCAGGCCCACCTGTCTCCTAGGTGGTCTCCACCTGCCCTGTCGCTCCGCCACAAAGTAACAGTCGAGGGCCGTCGGGAACCCAGGCCCACCTCTACCGGGATGGAGCCACCTGTCCTTTCAGCCCCCTCGTCAGAATCACTTGCGGGTACTCAATGAGCTGACCCGACTTTAGTCACCATCTGTATAGTATGTATGTATGTATGGTATATACCCGTGATCACCTCCCAAGTGATCACGGCCCGATAGTATAGCAAGGCAGACTGACAAGAATGTAGGGCCAATGATGATAAACTAGCAACCTATACTAAGCATTTAGGATTGCAGGTAAGGTATCAACAGATGTAGCGACAATGTCAGGCTATGCATCAGACTAGGATTAACGAAAGCAGTAACATGCTACACTACTCTAATGCAAGCAGTATAGAGGAGAATAGGCGATATCTGGTGATCAAGGGGGGGGCTTGCCTGGTTGATCTGGCAGGAGAGAGGAGTCGTCAACTCCGTAGTCGAACTGGTCAGCAGCAGCGTCGGTCTCGTAGTCTACCGAAGAGAAGAGGGGGAAGAAACAATAAATACAGTGCAAACATAAGCAAGACAACACAAGACACGATAAAGAGCGAAACTAGTTGTGTCCTAACGCAGTATGAGGTGATGCCGGCGAAGGGGGAAAACATCCGGGAAATATTCCCGGTGTTTCGCGTTTTCGGACAGATGAACCGGAGGGGAAAAGTTGCGAGTTCGATAGGTTAGGGGTGTGTGGCGGACGAACGGACTGCGTATCCGAAATCGTCTCGTCGTTCTGAGCAACTTTCATGTTGAAAATATTTTAATCCGAGTTACGGATTAAAAGATATGATTTTTAAAAGATTTTAACAATTTTGGAATTTAATTATTTATTTAATTAATCCAAAAAAAAATGTATTTTATGACGTCAGCATGATGTCATGCTGACGTCAGCAGTCAACAGGGGTTGACTGAGTCAACCCTGACATGTGGGTCCCGTGGGACCCACCTGTCATACACTGTTAGGTTAATTAGGATTTAGTTAAACTAATTACTGTTTAATTAAGCTAACAGGTTA
The DNA here is from genome assembly GCF_018294505.1 of Triticum aestivum. NCBI lineage: Eukaryota > Viridiplantae > Streptophyta > Magnoliopsida > Poales > Poaceae > Triticum > Triticum aestivum. Next base: position 705,077,074 of record NC_057797.1, on the reverse strand, counting down.
ATTAGATTAATTAATTAAGGTTAATTAACTTAATTTAATTAATTAATTAATTAATTAAATTTGTTTTATTTTAATTATTTTAATTATTTTTTTATTTTTTTATTTTTTTAAATCTTTTTTTTAATTCTTGTTCTAGGGCGTGGGCCCCGTTTGTCATGGGCCCAGAGGGGCCTTTGCGGGTGTGCGGGTTACGGGCGTCACCCGAACAGGCGGGGGCGCTCGGCGCTACGGGCGCTAGCCCATTTGGGCGCACGCCCAGGTTACCAGGGAGGCGCCGGCCATGGCGGGGTGCCGGAGCAGCACGGCAAGGGGGCGGGCACGCGCGGTGAACGGCGCCCGCAACGGAGCCGCAGGGCTGCACAGCGGAGGGAGAGCGGCGGCAGGGGGGCGGCCAAGGCGTGGCCATGGCATAAGCGCACGGGAGGCGTCGGGGCGTCGTGGCGTGCGGTGGAGCGCGGCCAGGGGAGGCGCCGAACATAGTGGTGGGCAGCAGTAGCAGAAGAAGGCGCGGCCGGAGAACCCGGAGCGCGGGTGAGTGCGAGCTCACCGGGGGCTGGCCGCGACGGGGCACGTGAGGGCGAGCGCCTGGGCGCGGGGACGGTGCGGTTGGTGAGTGAGACGAGTTCAGCACGGGGGGAGAGGGAGCACGGGGTGGTGCTCACGTTCGATGCAGGGAAGGGGCGGCGTGGCTCGACGGCGTCCGGCGAGGAGGAGGATGGGGACAGGCGGCGAGCTGGTGCGGATCCGGCGACGAGGACGGGGCGCCGAGCGGCTTCGGGTCGGGCAGCGCCGCGTGGAAGGAGAGGGCGCGCGGGGTCGAGGTGGTGGCGGTCGGCGGGGCGCGGACGACGGCGAGCTGCGACGCGGCGACGGGGGCGTCAGCTGCCGTCGGGGGGGAAGAGGCGAGGTCGGAGGGGGGGGGTCGCGCCGGGGCGGCGGGCGTTCAAGCCCGATCCCGATTGGATCGGGGAGAGGGAGAGTGGGGGCGCGAGTGGGGGGGAAGTGGGGTGTCGGGCTAGGGTTCGGTCGCCCAGGGGGTTATGGGGGGGGGAACCGGGGTGGGCCGGCCTGGCCGGTTGGGACGTGGGGCGGCCTGGTGCGGAGGCCAGCTGGGCCGCTCGGCCCAGCGTGGGGGGGGTGTTTCTATTTTTATGTTTTTTTTAGCTTTGTTTTCTGTTTTCTTTTCTTTATCTATTTTCTTTTCTATTTTATTCTTTTAACTTTTGTTTTATAAAATATAAATACAACTCCTAAATTAATGTTATAATTTATTCTACTGCCCCAAAAAGTTTGACACCTAATAAAAATAGTTTGCATTATTATTAATTATAAAAGGCATTTAATTAATTGTCACAGCTGCTGTTTTAATTACTCTAGAGCCTTTAACATATTATAAAATTGTGGTTTCCCCACAATAATTACCTGTGCATTATTTTGTTCACTCCGAACATTTTAGTTTTAAAATTTGAAGACTTTTATTGTTTGCCTGATTTTGAACTTGAATTTGAATCGGTTTCGAACTAACTCGAGATTAGCAACTATAAACGAGGTGACGTGGCACCATTAGCAGAGGATCACTGTAGCTTAATTACCCGGGCGTCACAATTCTCCTCCACTACAAGAAATCTCGTCCCGAGATTTAAGAGGGGAAGTGCGGGGAAGGGATTAGGTTGCGAAATTCTAACGGGTCTTGTTGGTCTTGGCTACTCTTCTCGAGGAGGTCGATCCATTACATGGTTGTCTTCACTTCTCTGCTTCAGGTCATCATGGTGATGTCGTTCTTTTCTCGGGAACTCCAACGTACTTACGAATAGGTAAGGAGGCAGCTCGGCTACGACAGAATGCTTATGAGGGAAACAATCTGGGGGTTAACCCATGAATGAGCATAAGATTATCTCTTGAGTCGAACATATCGAATACATCAAGAGTAAGGTACGAAGGTACAATAAGAGGTTCCAAGTGGATAGATAGTTGCTCGAAGTCTGAACCAGAGTGAGAAAGGGTTTCAGAGCAGCGAGAGTAAGTATTGCGTCTGATGCCAGAATAGGGCATTAGGAAGGTGGCCCGTGAATTAAATACGAAGCCAAGCGCGAGGAATAACTTCGACAATAGGGTGTATAGGAGAGTCAGGTTTTGATCCTGGGACCTGTGGGTTATGGGCCCACCATGTGGGTTAAAAGTAGGAAAGGCGGTGACGTCTTGCACAATCATGTAAGCAAGGAATGTCAGAGGAGAGTCTACGGGTCATGTCGGCAACAACATAGGTACCAAGGGCGAGGGACGAAGAGAACCATTTTCCTGCTCGTTGAACGAGGCGGACCAATAGGCAAAGTTCTCGTCCATCGGCGGTTACCGGAAGTCATCAACAGTAGAAACAGGGTTACACCAGACAGGAAGGTACATCGAGGTGTTTACCTAAGCAGGGGATTACCACTGCTCGGTTAAGTAGTTTACAAGTAAGTTTGAACAAAACAACGGGAAGGAAAATGTGCTTAAACACGTATATCAAGGGTATATCCTTCCCAAGGACAAGCAGAGCAAGATATCCATGACAGGATATAAAGTAGAAAACCATTTAGGTAAGGGAAGAAAAATTTCATGACATTACCCATACAACGGTGTTTGGATAATTGATAAAGAGAAATTTAGCATTGTGCTTCAAATGTTCCTGGTGATGAACGGAGTACCACAGACATGCTTCAGGTAGCAATGATATGGTGTTTCAATCAGGGGCCCGACTTTGGATACACCAATGATCCATCAGGAGTAACTTATAAAATAAGTCCTATAATTTCCTCCAGGAAGAGTGGATATCCTTGCAAAGAAATCATTATGATAGGTCCTCCAGCCAGGGGGGTGCTAGGCATGACATCATGTTACCGGGTTATCAAAGGATCGACATCATAACTCTTGGAAAGGTGTCCCAACCATCATATCTGACCGAGATTCAGATCCGATTGGTGTCAGGATACCTGAGATTCAGGATGTCTGAGAAGAAAAGGCGCAACACAAATCGTTGAAATGGCATTGCAAGCTTCTCGGGAAATGAACTATGGGAGCGGGTTTCTGAAGCAATAGTTCACCATTAAACCAAGGAGAGGACAAGGAGGCGTCTGGTGAACTCAACGGCAATTCACCGATATTCCCAAAAGATGGATTTCCACAATTATGTGAACAAAGAGATAACATTTGTCAGATCAAATGGTATAATGATGTATGCTTGAGGAAAACATACACAATTAAACATTGGTTGAAAGGTGCACCCGAAATATGGGTTGGGTTGCACAACCAACGTCAGAATGGTGATTCAATAGTCAATAGCCTAAGAATGAACTTTCGACCATTAACTTCAAAAAAATTTAGGGTTGCTAGAAGGAAAGAATCCAAACAACACCGTTCACTTGTTGGAATTAACACGGGGACCAAGAAATGAACGAAGATGGCAAGAAGCATTTTGTTATCAAGAATTCTTAAGAGGTGGTGAAATTCCCACCACATTCTTGACAATAAAGAGATGGTAATACTTTCGAGGTAAGGAAGATCAAATGCTGGGTAGCAAGGAACTCAAGGTATAACACTAAGCATGAACAAGCTTGTGTTGGTGGGAAGGCAATAAAGCGGTCGATGATAATACAATTCATCGAGGGCACGGATGGTATTTCTCATCATGAATTCAATTGATATCCTGGATGAGCTCAGAATGTCGATGATCACGACACCTTTGTCGCGAGAGTTCATGAAGATGTAATCGATCGGTAACGACATCAAGTCAAGTAATGATGAAGTGAAAGGTTATTGGAACCAAGGGTACGACATAAACTCGAACTCAAGCTTGTTGTTTAAGGTGAAAGGGAATGACGAGGAAAATCAACGTAAGCTTAGTCCATCGTCGAAAAGTGTGCTCCGAGAGGAAGGACCGGGTAGCACAGTTAAAATAATCACGACAATGATATAGCCAAACAGGCTAGGAATGGCGTGGTCGGGTACAAACTCGTACTTATAGAAGCTTACTGAAGAGTTGTTGAACCGTAGTGCGGTCTCGGTTCATTTATCGGTGTCTTTGAGTGTTTAATAACTCAGAGCCCGTGAAAAATTTGAATCAGTGGGAAGGTAGCACTTGATGAAGAACTCATAAGGAGTTATGCAGTTCCATGATAATCTCGAGATACCAGGGGGGTAATACTCGACACAAGATCAAAGTAAAGGTGGGACTAGTGTATTGATCCATAGAAGACAATTGTTTTAACTTGTCCGAGAAATGAGATCAAAGAAGAACAATCATGGTCGGAACCACGGTTGCAAAGGGCCAGATCCTAGATATAAGATGAACTTATACCAAAGGAATAATTTATTTAAAAGAAGCTTTAATGATAAGATCTACATCGTGTCCATGGGCATGAACACAAAGTTCAAGGTCGACTCCCACTTCTTTAATGCATAACCTTTCATTCACTTCTCGCCTTCAATGAAGTTGCAGTGTTGAAATTTTATCTGGCGAAGCACCAGAAGAGTATGACTCGTGAAAACTTTCGGGTTCACACGGTTTAGAGAAGGCATATGTTCAATCCATACGGGCTTCTTAGAAACATATACCAAAATCTTTAGAAGTAATTAACTCAAGCTCGAAGACAAAGCATGGTTAAGAAAGCAGAGGATACAATTTATCAAAGGCATTATGTATCAAGGGAAGGCTCACAAGGTTATTGAATATGAAGGATGCTGACGGATAAAATCCAACAATGGGCCTGATGGTCCACAAGGGATCTGACGTGAGCATCGGTACTCAACTAGAGGAAGCAATTTATAGAAACAACTGACTAACTCAATTGTCAAATGCAAAGGAATTATGATTTCCAAATCAAGGGATCAGAAGCAATGCTCTGGTTAGGGGTGGATAAGTTGAATAGCCTTAGGGTACAATCAAAGACAATTGGATTGGTCGAGAACCAATTCCAGTTAAAAGGATGGCAGCTCAACCGGAAAATTAATTTATAAGGATCAATGATGATTGCGTGTATTCGCAACCATATTGAGTCAACGGACTCAAAATGATAATGACAAGGAATGTCATTAAGACTACGAGACTTATGGGATTAACCATAATGCAAGCAAGCAAGAATTTCAAGAGCCAAAGGCTCCAGAGGATTTTCGGAAGATCGAATATTATTTTGAAGACTTTTGTGAAACACATGAACAACTGGGGATAAGCGGTTACTCGACAAGTGCGAGAATTATCCATAGGGGTATTCAGGTGACAAGGAATTGCAAGACAGTAGGCACAAGACATTCTCGGATCAATAGAGAGAATTTCGGGGTATCTTGTAATAACAAGATCAACTGAGAATAAAAGTAAGAACGTCAAGTGTATGTATTTATCCATAGGGATATTTCGATGGTAGGGAATTGCAAAAGCAACGGACACGAAGTCTCAAAAGAGTTTCGGCGAGTAACTTCGAAATCTTCTGGTGCAGTCGGCGATCACCTGGACTGAAGGGGCTCTCCGGGAGAAAGTATTTTCGATAACCTAAAGTCAGATTTTAGTAAAAATCGTTTAACCCGAATAGAAGAGATGTCAGAGTCCCAGAGCATAGGTCGAGGAATAAAAGATCCTACTACCACCCAATGGCGACGTGGGCCCGTAAGGCACACAGCCAAGTTAGTAAAAGTTTTGTAATGACTAGACTCGACTTCGGCCAAGGAGTGTGGAAGGGGGATTCCTACAGGCAGTCGGCTCTGATACCAACTTGTGACGCCCCCGATTCAATCGTACACTAATCATGCACGCAAATGTGTACGATCAAGATCAGGGACTCACGGGAGGATATCACAACACAACTCTAAAACATAATTAAGTCATACAAGCATCATAATACAAGCCAGGGGCCTCGAGGGCTCGAATACAAGTGCTCGATCATAGACGAGTCAGCGGAAGCAACAATATCTGAGTACAGACATAAGTTAAACAAGTTTGCCTTAAGAAGGCTAGCACAAACTGGGATACAGATCGAAAGAGGCGCAGGCCTCCTGCCTGGGATCCTCCTAACTACTCCAGGTCGTCGTCAGCGGGCAGCACGTAGTAGTAGGCACCTCCGGTGTAGTAGGGGTCGTCGTCGACGGTGGCGTCTGGCTCCTGGACTCCAGCATCTGGTTGCGACAACCAGGTAGAAGGGAAAAGGGAAAAGAGGGAGAAAAGCAACCGTGAGTACTCATCCAAAGTACTCGCAAGCAAGGAGCTACACTACATATGCATGGGTATATGTGTAAGGAGGCCATATCGGTGGACTGAACTGCAGAATGCCAGAAGAAGAGGGGGATAGCTAATCCTGTCGAAGACTACGCTTCTGGTAGCCTCCGTCTTGCGGCATATAGAAGAGAGTAGATTGTAGTCCTCCAAGTAGCATCTCCAAGTAGCATCTCCAAGCAGCATCTCCAGTAGCATCGCATAGCATATTCCTACCCGGCGATCCTCTCCTCGTCGCCCTGCGGAAAAGCGATCACCGGTTTGTCTGTGGAACTTGGAAGGGTGTGTTTTATTAAGTATCCGGTTCTAGTTGTCATAAGGTCAAGGTACAACTCCAAGTCGTCCTGTTACCGAAGATCACGGCTATTCGAATAGATTAACTTCCCTGCAGGGGTGCACCACATAGCCCAACACGCTCGATCCCATTTGGCCGGACACACTTTCCTGGGTCATGCCCGGCCTCGGAAGATCAACACGTCGCAGCCCCACCTAGGCAAAACAGAGAGGCCAGCACGCCGGTCTAAACCTAAGCGCACAGGGGTCTGGGCCCATCGCCCATAGCACACCTGCACGTTGCGAGGGCGGCCGAAAGCAGACCTAGCCTAGTGGCGTTCCAGTCCAATTCGGCGCGCGCCGCTCCGTCGCTGACGTCTGAAGTGCTTCGGCTGATACCACGACGTCGGGATACCCATAACTACTCCCACGTAGATGGTTAGTGCGTATAGGCTCGTAGCCAGACTCAGATCAAATACCAAGATCTCGTTAAGCGTGTTAAGTATCCGCGAACGCCGATCAGGGCCAGGCCCACCTGTCTCCTAGGTGGTCTCCACCTGCCCTGTCGCTCCGCCACAAAGTAACAGTCGAGGGCCGTCGGGAACCCAGGCCCACCTCTACCGGGATGGAGCCACCTGTCCTTTCAGCCCCCTCGTCAGAATCACTTGCGGGTACTCAATGAGCTGACCCGACTTTAGTCACCATCTGTATAGTATGTATGTATGTATGGTATATACCCGTGATCACCTCCCAAGTGATCACAGCCCGATAGTATAGCAAGGCAGACTGACAAGAATGTAGGGCCAATGATGATAAACTAGCAACCTATACTAAGCATTTAGGATTGCAGGTAAGGTATCAACAGATGTAGCGACAATGTCAGGCTATGCATCAGACTAGGATTAACGAAAGCAGTAACATGCTACACTACTCTAATGCAAGCAGTATAGAGGAGAATAGGCGATATCTGGTGATCAAGGGGGGGCTTGCCTGGTTGCTCTGGCAGGAGAGAGGAGTCGTCAACTCCGTAGTCGAACTGGTCAGCAGCAGCGTCGGTCTCGTAGTCTACCGAAGAGAAGAGGGGGAAGAAACAATAAATACAGTGCAAACATAAGCAAGACAACACAAGACACGATAAAGAGCGAAACTAGTTGTGTCCTAACGCAGTATGAGGTGATGCCGGCGAAGGGGGAAAACATCCGGGAAATATTCCCGGTGTTTCGCGTTTTCGGACAGATGAACCGGAGGGGAAAAGTTGCGAGTTCGATAGGTTAGGGGTGTGTGGCGGACGAACGGACTGCGTATCCGAAATCGTCTCGTCGTTCTGAGCAACTTTCATGTTGAAAATATTTTAATTCGAGTTACGGATTAAAAGATATGATTTTTAAAAGATTTTAACAATTTTGGAATTTAATTATTTATTTAATTAATCCAAAAAAAAATGTATTTTATGACGTCAGCATGATGTCATGCTGACGTCAGCAGTCAACAGGGGTTGACTGAGTCAACCCTGACATGTGGGTCCCGTGGGACCCACCTGTCATACACTGTTAGGTTAATTAGGATTTAGTTAAACTAATTACTGTTTAATTAAGCTAACAGGTTAATTAGATTAATTAATTAAGGTTAATTAACTTAATTTAATTAATTAATTAATTAAATAAATTTGTTTTATTTTAATTATTTTAATTATTTATTTATTTTTTTATTTTTTTAAATCTTTTTTTTTTAATTCTTGTTCTAGGGCGTGGGCCCCGTTTGTCATGGGCCCAGAGGGGCCTTTGCGGGTGTGCGGGTTACGGGCGTCACCCGAACAGGCGGGGGCGCTCGGCGCTACGGGCGCTAGCCCATTTGGGCGCACGCCCAGGTTACCAGGGAGGCGCCGGCCATGGCGGGGTGCCGGAGCAGCACGGCAAGGGGGCGGGCACGCGCGGTGAACGGCGCCCGCAACGGAGCCGCAGGGCTGCACAGCGGAGGGAGAGCGGCGGCAGGGGGGCGGCCAAGGCGTGGCCATGGCATAAGCGCACGGGAGGCGTCGGGGCGTCGTGGCGTGCGGTGGAGCGCGGCCAGGGGAGGCGCCGAACATAGTGGTGGGCAGCAGTAGCAGAAGAAGGCGCGGCCGGAGAACCCGGAGCGCGGGTGAGTGCGAGCTCACCGGGGGCTGGCCGCGACGGGGCACGTGAGGGCGAGCGCCTGGGCGCGGGGACGGTGCGGTTGGTGAGTGAGACGAGTTCAGCACGGGGGGAGAGGGAGCACGGGGTGGTGCTCACGTTCGATGCAGGGAAGGGGCGGCGTGGCTCGACGGCGTCCGGCGAGGAGGAGGATGGGGACAGGCGGCGAGCTGGTGCGGATCCGGCGACGAGGACGGGGCGCCGAGCGGCTTCGGGTCGGGCAGCGCCGCGTGGAAGGAGAGGGCGCGCGGGTCGAGGTGGTGGCGGTCGGCGGGGCGCGGACGACGGCGAGCTGCGACGCGGCGACGGGGGCGTCAGCTGCCGTCGGGGGGAAGAGGCGAGGTCGGAGGGGGGGGGTCGCGCCGGGGCGGCGGGCGTTCAAGCCCGATCCCGATTGGATCGGGGAGAAGGAGAGTGGGGGCGCGAGTGGGGGGGAAGTGGGGTGTCGGGCTAGGGTTCGGTCGCCCAGGGGGTTATGGGGGGGGGGAACCGGGGTGGGCCGGCCTGGCCGGTTGGGACGTGGGGCGGCCTGGTGCGGAGGCCAGCTGGGCCGCTCGGCCCAGCGTGGGGGGGGGGGTGTTTCTATTTTTATGTTTTTTTAGCTTTGTTTTCTGTTTTCTTTTCTTTATCTATTTTCTTTTCTATTTTATTCTTTTAACTTTTGTTTTATAAAATATAAATACAACTCCTAAATTAATGTTATAATTTATTCTACTGCCCCAAAAAGTTTGACACCTAATAAAAATAGTTTGCATTATTATTAATTATAAAAGGCATTTAATTAATTGTCACAGCTGCTGTTTTAATTACTCTAGAGCCTTTAACATATTATAAAATTGTGGTTTCCCCACAATAATTACCTGTGCATTATTTTGTTCACTCCGAACATTTTAGTTTTAAAATTTGAAGACTTTTATTGTTTGCCTGATTTTGAACTTGAATTTGAATCGGTTTCGAACTAACTCGAGATTAGCAACTATAAACGAGGTGACGTGGCACCATTAGCAGAGGATCACTGTAGCTTAATTACCCGGGCGTCACAATTCTCCTCCACTACAAGAAATCTCGTCCCGAGATTTAAGAGGGGAAGTGCGGGGAAGGGATTAGGTTGCGAAATTCTAACGGGTCTTGTTGGTCTTGGCTACTCTTCTCGAGGAGGTCGATCCATTACATGGTTGTCTTCACTTCTCTGCTTCAGGTCATCATGGTGATGTCGTTCTTTTCTCGGGAACTCCAACGTACTTACGAATAGGTAAGGAGGCAGCTCGGCTACGACAGAATGCTTATGAGGGAAACAATCTGGGGGTTAACCCATGAATGAGCATAAGATTATCTCTTGAGTCGAACATATCGAATACATCAAGAGTAAGGTACGAAGGTACAATAAGAGGTTCCAAGTGGATAGATAGTTGCTCGAAGTCTGAACCAGAGTGAGAAAGGGTTTCAGAGCAGCGAGAGTAAGTATTGCGTCTGATGCCAGAATAGGGCATTAGGAAGGTGGCCCGTGAATTAAATACGAAGCCAAGCGCGAGGAATAACTTCGACAATAGGGTGTATAGGAGAGTCAGGTTTTGATCCTGGGACCTGTGGGTTATGGGCCCACCATGTGGGTTAAAAGTAGGAAAGGCGGTGACGTCTTGCACAATCATGTAAGCAAGGAATGTCAGAGGAGAGTCTACGGGTCATGTCGGCAACAACATAGGTACCAAGGGCGAGGGACGAAGAGAACCATTTTCCTGCTCGTTGAACGAGGCGGACCAATAGGCAAAGTTCTCGTCCATCGGCGGTTACCGGAAGTCATCAACAGTAGAAACAGGGTTACACCAGACAGGAAGGTACATCGAGGTGTTTACCTAAGCAGGGGATTACCACTGCTCGGTTAAGTAGTTTACAAGTAAGTTTGAACAAAACAACGGGAAGGAAAATGTGCTTAAACACGTATATCAAGGGTATATCCTTCCCAAGGACAAGCAGAGCAAGATATCCATGACAGGATATAAAGTAGAAAACCATTTAGGTAAGGGAAGAAAAATTTCATGACATTACCCATACAACGGTGTTTGGATAATTGATAAAGAGAAATTTAGCATTGTGCTTCAAATGTTCCTGGTGATGAACGGAGTACCACAGACATGCTTCAGGTAGCAATGATATGGTGTTTCAATCAGGGGCCCGACTTTGGATACACCAATGATCCATCAGGAGTAACTTATAAAATAAGTCCTATAATTTCCTCCAGGAAGAGTGGATATCCTTGCAAAGAAATCATTATGATAGGTCCTCCAGCCAGGGGGGTGCTAGGCATGACATCATGTTACCGGGTTATCAAAGGATCGACATCATAACTCTTGGAAAGGTGTCCCAACCATCATATCTGACCGAGATTCAGATCCGATTGGTGTCAGGATACCTGAGATTCAGGATGTCTGAGAAGAAAAGGCGCAACACAAATCGTTGAAATGGCATTGCAAGCTTCTCGGGAAATGAACTATGGGAGCGGGTTTCTGAAGCAATAGTTCACCATTAAACCAAGGAGAGGACAAGGAGGCGTCTGGTGAACTCAACGGCAATTCACCGATATTCCCAAAAGATGGATTTCCACAATTATGTGAACAAAGAGATAACATTTGTCAGATCAAATGGTATAATGATGTATGCTTGAGGAAAACATACACAATTAAACATTGGTTGAAAGGTGCACCCGAAATATGGGTTGGGTTGCACAACCAACGTCAGAATGGTGATTCAATAGTCAATAGCCTAAGAATGAACTTTCGACCATTAACTTCAAAAAAATTTAGGGTTGCTAGAAGGAAAGAATCCAAACAACACCGTTCACTTGTTGGAATTAACACGGGGACCAAGAAATGAACGAAGATGGCAAGAAGCATTTTGTTATCAAGAATTCTTAAGAGGTGGTGAAATTCCCACCACATTCTTGACAATAAAGAGATGGTAATACTTTCGAGGTAAGGAAGATCAAATGCTGGGTAGCAAGGAACTCAAGGTATAACACTAAGCATGAACAAGCTTGTGTTGGTGGGAAGGCAATAAAGCGGTCGATGATAATACAATTCATCGAGGGCACGGATGGTATTTCTCATCATGAATTCAATTGATATCCTGGATGAGCTCAGAATGTCGATGATCACGACACCTTTGTCGCGAGAGTTCATGAAGATGTAATCGATCGGTAACGACATCAAGTCAAGTAATGATGAAGTGAAAGGTTATTGGAACCAAGGGTACGACATAAACTCGAACTCAAGCTTGTTGTTTAAGGTGAAAGGGAATGACGAGGAAAATCAACGTAAGCTTAGTCCATCGTCGAAAAGTGTGCTCCGAGAGGAAGGACCGGGTAGCACAGTTAAAATAATCACGACAATGATATAGCCAAACAGGCTAGGAATGGCGTGGTCGGGTACAAACTCGTACTTATAGAAGCTTACTGAAGAGTTGTTGAACCGTAGTGCGGTCTCGGTTCATTTATCGGTGTCTTTGAGTGTTTAATAACTCAGAGCCCGTGAAAAATTTGAATCAGTGGGAAGGTAGCACTTGATGAAGAACTCATAAGGAGTTATGCAGTTCCATGATAATCTCGAGATACCAGGGGGGTAATACTCGACACAAGATCAAAGTAAAGGTGGGACTAGTGTATTGATCCATAGAAGACAATTGTTTTAACTTGTCCGAGAAATGAGATCAAAGAAGAACAATCATGGTCGGAACCACGGTTGCAAAGGGCCAGATCCTAGATATAAGATGAACTTATACCAAAGGAATAATTTATTTAAAAGAAGCTTTAATGATAAGATCTACATCGTGTCCATGGGCATGAACACAAAGTTCAAGGTCGACTCCCACTTCTTTAATGCATAACCTTTCATTCACTTCTCGCCTTCAATGAAGTTGCAGTGTTGAAATTTTATCTGGCGAAGCACCAGAAGAGTATGACTCGTGAAAACTTTCGGGTTCACACGGTTTAGAGAAGGCATATGTTCAATCCATACGGGCTTCTTAGAAACATATACCAAAATCTTTAGAAGTAATTAACTCAAGCTCGAAGACAAAGCATGGTTAAGAAAGCAGAGGATACAATTTATCAAAGGCATTATGTATCAAGGGAAGGCTCACAAGGTTATTGAATATGAAGGATGCTGACGGATAAAATCCAACAATGGGCCTGATGGTCCACAAGGGATCTGACGTGAGCATCGGTACTCAACTAGAGGAAGCAATTTATAGAAACAACTGACTAACTCAATTGTCAAATGCAAAGGAATTATGATTTCCAAATCAAGGGATCAGAAGCAATGCTCTGGTTAGGGGTGGATAAGTTGAATAGCCTTAGGGTACAATCAAAGACAATTGGATTGGTCGAGAACCAATTCCAGTTAAAAGGATGGCAGCTCAACCGGAAAATTAATTTATAAGGATCAATGATGATTGCGTGTATTCGCAACCATATTGAGTCAACGGACTCAAAATGATAATGACAAGGAATGTCATTAAGACTACGAGACTTATGGGATTAACCATAATGCAAGCAAGCAAGAATTTCAAGAGCCAAAGGCTCCAGAGGATTTTCGGAAGATCGAATATTATTTTGAAGACTTTTGTGAAACACATGAACAACTGGGGATAAGCGGTTACTCGACAAGTGCGAGAATTATCCATAGGGGTATTCAGGTGACAAGGAATTGCAAGACAGTAGGCACAAGACATTCTCGGATCAATAGAGAGAATTTCGGGGTATCTTGTAATAACAAGATCAACTGAGAATAAAAGTAAGAACGTCAAGTGTATGTATTTATCCATAGGGATATTTCGATGGTAGGGAATTGCAAAAGCAACGGACATGAAGTCTCAAAAGAGTTTCGGCGAGTAACTTCGAAATCTTCTGGTGCAGTCGGCGATCACCTGGACTGAAGGGGCTCTCCGGGAGAAAGTATTTTCGATAACCTAAAGTCAGATTTTAGTAAAAATCGTTTAACCCGAATAGAAGAGATGTCAGAGTCCCAGAGCATAGGTCGAGGAATTAAAGATCCTACTACCACCCAATGGCGACGTGGGCCCGTAAGGCACACAGCCAAGTTAGTAAAAGTTTTGTAATGACTAGACTCGACTTCGGCCAAGGAGTGTGGAAGGGGGATTCCTACAGGCAGTCGGCTCTGATACCAACTTGTGACGCCCCCGTTTCAATCGTACACTAATCATGCACGCAAATGTGTACGATCAAGATCAGGGACTCACGGGAAGATATCACAACACAACTCTAAACATAAATAAGTCATACAAGCATCATAATACAAGCCAGGGGCCTCGAGGGCTCGAATACAAGTGCTCGATCATAGACGAGTCAGCGAAGGCAACAATATCTGAGTACAGACATAAGTTAAACAAGTTTGCCTTAAGAAGGCTAGCACAAACTGGGATACAGATCGAAAGAGGCGCAGGCCTCCTGCCTGGGATCCTCCTAAACTACTCCAGGTCGTCGTCAGCGGGCAGCACGTAGTAGTAGGCACCTCCGGTGTAGTAGGGGTCGTCGTCGACGGTGGCGTCTGGCTCCTGGACTCCAGCATCTGGTTGCGACAACCAGGTAGAAGGGAAAAGGGGAAAAGAGGGAGAAAAGCAACCGTGAGTACTCATCCAAAGTACTCACTAGCAAGGATCTACACTACATATGCATGGGTATATGTGTAAGGAGGCCATATCGGTGGACTGAACTGCAGAATGCCAGAAGAAGAGGGGGATAGCTAATCCTGTCGAAGACTACGCTTCTGGTAGCCTCCGTCTTGCGGCATATAGAAGAGAGTAGATTGTAGTCCTCCAAGTAGCATCTCCAAGTAGCATCTCCAAGCAGCATCTCCAGTAGCATCGCATAGCATATTCCTACCCGGCGATCCTCTCCTCGTCGCCCTGCGGAAAAGCGATCACCGGGTTGTCTGTGGAACTTGGAAGGGTGTGTTTTATTAAGTATCCGGTTCTAGTTGTCATAAGGTCAAGGTACAACTCCAAGTCGTCCTGTTACCGAAGATCACGGCTATTCGAATAGATTAACTTCCCTGCAGGGGTGCACCACATAGCCCAACACGCTCGATCCCATTTGGCCGGACACACTTTCCTGGGTCATGCCCGGCCGCGGAAGATCAACACGTCGCAGCCCCACCTAGGCAAAACAGAGAGGCCAGCACGCCGGTCTAAACCTAAGCGCACAGGGGTCTGGGCCCATCGCCCATAGCACACCTGCACGTTGCGAGGGCGGCCGAAAGCAGACCTAGCCTAGTGGCGTTCCAGTCCAATTCGGCGCGCGCCGCTCCGTCGCTGACGTCTGAAGTGCTTCGGCTGATACCACGACGTCGGGATACCCATAACTACTCCCACGTAGATGGTTAGTGCGTATAGGCTCATAGCCAGACTCAGATCAAATACCAAGATCTCGTTAAGCGTGTTAAGTATCCGCGAACGCCGATCAGGGCCAGGCCCACCTGTCTCCTAGGTGGTCTCCACCTGCCCTGTCGCTCCGCCACAAAGTAACAGTCGAGGGCCGTCGGGAACCCAGGCCCACCTCTACCGGGATGGAGCCACCTGTCCTTTCAGCCCCCTCGTCAGAATCACTTGCGGGTACTCAATGAGCTGACCCGACTTTAGTCACCATCTGTATAGTATGTATGTATGTATGGTATATACCCGTGATCACCTCCCAAGTGATCACGGCCCGATAGTATAGCAAGGCAGACTGACAAGAATGTAGGGCCAATGATGATAAACTAGCAACCTATACTAAGCATTTAGGATTGCAGGTAAGGTATCAACAGATGTAGCGACAATGTCAGGCTATGCATCAGACTAGGATTAACGAAAGCAGTAACATGCTACACTACTCTAATGCAAGCAGTATAGAGGAGAATAGGCGATATCTGGTGATCAAGGGGGGGGCTTGCCTGGTTGCTCTGGCAGGAGAGAGGAGTCGTCAACTCCGTAGTCGAATTGGTCAGCAGCAGCGTCGGTCTCGTAGTCTACCGAAGAGAAGAGGGGGAAGAAACAATAAATACAGTGCAAACATAAGCAAGACAACACAAGACACGATAAAGAGCGAAACTAGTTGTGTCCTAACGCAGTATGAGGTGATGCCGGCGAAGGGGGAAAACATCCGGGAAATATTCCCGGTGTTTCGCGTTTTCGGACAGATGAACCGGAGGGGAAAAGTTGCGAGTTCGATAGGTTAGGGGTGTGTGGCGGACGAACGGACTGCGTATCCGAAATCGTCTCGTCGTTCTGAGCAACTTTCATGTTGAAAATATTTTAATCCGAGTTACGGATTAAAAGATATGATTTTTAAAAGATTTTAACAATTTTGGAATTTAATTATTTATTTAATTAATCCAAAAAAATGTATTTTATGACGTCAGCATGATGTCATGCTGACGTCAGCAGTCAACAGGGGTTGACTGAGTCAACCCTGACATGTGGGTCCCGTGGGACCCACCTGTCATACACTGTTAGGTTAATTAGGATTTAGTTAAACTAATTACTGTTTAATTAAGCTAACAGGTTAATTAGATTAATTAATTAAGGTTAATTAACTTAATTTAATTAATTAATTAATTAATTAAATTTGTTTTATTTTAATTATTTTAATTATTTATTTATTTTTTATTTTTTTAAATCTTTTTTTTTAATTCTTGTTCTAGGGCGTGGGCCCCGTTTGTCATGGGCCCAGAGGGGCCTTTGCGGGTGTGCGGGTTACGGGCGTCACCCGAACAGGCGGGGGCGCTCGGCGCTACGGGCGCTAGCCCATTTGGGCGCACGCCCAGGTTACCAGGGAGGCGCCGGCCATGGCGGGGTGCCGGAGCAGCACGGCAAGGGGGCGGGCACGCGCGGTGAACGGCGCCCGCAACGGAGCCGCAGGGCTGCACAGCGGAGGGAGAGCGGCGGCAGGGGGGCGGCCAAGGCGTGGCCATGGCATAAGCGCACGGGAGGCGTTGGGGCGTCGTGGCGTGCGGTGGAGCGCGGCCAGGGGAGGCGCCGAACATAGTGGTGGGCAGCAGTAGCAGAAGAAGGCGCGGCCGGAGAACCCGGAGCGCGGGTGAGTGCGAGCTCACCGGGGGCTGGCCGCGACGGGGCACGTGAGGGCGAGCGCCTGGGCGCGGGGACGGTGCGGTTGGTGAGTGAGACGAGTTCAGCACGGGGGGAGAGGGAGCACGGGGTGGTGCTCACGTTCGATGCAGGGAAGGGGCGGCGTGGCTCGACGGCGTCCGGCGAGGAGGAGGATGGGGACAGGCGGCGAGCTGGTGCGGATCCGGCGACGAGGACGGGGCGCCGAGCGGCTTCGGGTCGGGCAGCGCCGCGTGGAAGGAAAGGGCGCGCGGGGTCGAGGTGGTGGCGGTCGGCGGGGCGCGGACGACGGCGAGCTGCGACGCGGCGACGGGGGCGTCAGCTGCCGTCGGGGGGAAGAGGCGAGGTCGGAGGGGGGGTCGCGCCGGGGCGGCGGGCGTTCAAGCCCGATCCCGATTGGATCGGGGAGAGGGAGAGTGGGGGCGCGAGTGGGGGGGAAGTGGGGTGTCGGGCTAGGGTTCGGTCGCCCAGGGGTTATGGGGGGGGAACCGGGGTGGGCCGGCATGGCCGGTTGGGACGTGGGGCGGCCTGGTGCGGAGGCCAGCTGGGCCGCTCGGCCCAGCGTGGGGGGGGGTGTTTCTATTTTTATGGTTTTTTTTTAGCTTTGTTTTCTGTTTTCTTTTCTTTATCTATTTTCTTTTCTATTTTATTCTTTTAACTTTTGTTTTATAAAATATAAATACAACTCCTAAATTAATGTTATAATTTATTCTACTGCCCCAAAAAGTTTGACACCTAATAAAAATAGTTTGCATTATTATTAATTATAAAAGGCATTTAATTAATTGTCACAGCTGCTGTTTTAATTACTCTAGAGCCTTTAACATATTATAAAATTGTGGTTTCCCCACAATAATTACCTGTGCATTATTTTGTTCACTCCGAACATTTTAGTTTTAAAATTTGAAGACTTTTATTGTTTGCCTGATTTTGAACTTGAATTTGAATCGGTTTCGAACTAACTCGAGATTAGCAACTATAAACGAGGTGACGTGGCACCATTAGCAGAGGATCACTGTAGCTTAATTACCCGGGCGTCACAGCTTAGCGAAGCCCTGCTGGAGTCCCGCGCTCCTCCACCATCACCACACCGTCGTGCTGCTCCTGGACGGAGTCTTCCCCAACCTCTCCCTCTCTCCTTGCTGGATCAAGGCGCGGGAGAGTCACCGGGCTGTACGTGTGTTGAACGCGGAGGCGCCGTTGTTCGGTGCTTAGATCGGAATCGACCGCGATCTGAATCGCTGCGTGTACGACTCCACCAACCGCATTCTTGAAACGCTTCCGCTTAGCGATCTACAAGGGTATGTAGATGCACTCCCCTTCCCCTCATTGCTAGATTACTCCATAGATTGATCTTGGTGATGCGTAGAAAATTTTAAATTTCTGCTACGATCCCCAACAGTGGCATCATGAGCTAGGTCTATGCGTAGATTCTATGCACGAGTAGAACACAAAGTAGTTGTGGGCGATGATTTGTTCAATTTGCTTGCCGTTACTAGTCTTATCTTGATTCGGCGGCATTGTGGGATGAAGCGGCCCGGACCGACCTTACACGTACGCTTACGTGAGACTGGTTCCACCGACTGACATGCACTTGATGCATAAGGTGGCTAGCAGGTGTCTGTCTCTCCCACTTTAGTCGGATCGGATTCGATAAAAAGGGTCCTTATGAAGGGTAAATAGCAATTGGCATATCACCGTTGTGGTTTTGCGTAGGTTAAAAATGTTCTTGCTAGAAACCCATAACAGCCACGTAAAACATGCAACAACAATTAGAGGACGTCTAACTTGTTTTTGCAGGGTATGCTACATGATGTGATATGGCCAAAAGGATGTGATGAATGATATATGTGATGTATGAGATTGATCATGTTCTTGTAATAGGAATCATGACTTGCATGTCGATGAGTATGACAAACGGCAGGAGCCATAGGATTTGTCTTAATTTATTTATGACATGTGTGTCATCATAAACATCATGTAATTACTTTACTTTATTGCTAAACCGTTAGCCATAGTAGTAGAAGTAATAGATGATGAGACAACTTCATGAAGACACGACGATGGAGATCATGGTGTCATGCTGGTAACGATGATGATCATGGCGCCCCGAAGATGGAGATCAAAAGGAGCAAGATGATATTGGCCATATCATGTCACTATTTGATTGCATGTGATGTTTATCATGTTTTACATCTTATTTGCTTAGAACAACGGTAGCATAAATAAGATGATCCCTCACCATAATTTCAAGAAAGTGTTCCCCCTAACTGTGCACCGTTGCTAAGGTCCATTGTTCCGAAGCACCACATGATGATCGGGTGTGATAGGTTCTAACATTCGCATACAACGGGCGTAAGCCAGATTTACACACGCAATACACTTAGGTTGACTTGACGAGCCTAGCATGTACAGACATGGCCTCGGAACACGGAAGACCGAAAGGTCGAACATGAGTCGTATAGAAGATACAATCAACATGAAGATGTTCACCGATGATGACTAGTCCGTCTCACGTGATGATCGGACACGGTCTAGTTGACTCGGATCATGTATCACTTAGATGAAGGGATGTCTATCTAAGTGGGAGTTCATTAAATAATTTGATTAGATGAACTTAATTATCATGAACATAGTGAAAAGGTCTTTGCAAATTATGTCGTAGCTTGCGCTATAGTTCTACTGTTTTAGATATGTTCCTAGAGAAAATTTAGTTGAGAGTTGACAGTAGCAACTTTGCGGACTGGGTCCGTATACTGAGGATTGTCCTCATTGCTGCACAGAAGGATTATGTCCTTAATGCACCGCTTAGTGTGCTGATCCTCGAGCATCGTCTGTAGATGTTGGGAAACATCTGACATACACGTTTTGATGACTATGTGATAGTTCAGTGCGTAATGCTAACATTTTAGAATTGTGGCACCAAAGACGGTTTTTGAAACATCGTAGAAAATATGAGATGTTCCAAAGACTGAAATTGGGATTTCAGACTAGTGCCCAGGTCAAGAGGTATGAGACCTCTGACAAGTTTCTTAAGCCTGCAAACTAAGGGAGAAAAGCTCAATCATTGAGCATGTGCTCAGATTGTCTGAGTACTACAATCGCTTGAATCGAGTGGGAGTTAATCTTCCAGATGAGATAGTGATGATTCTCCATAGTCATTGTCACCAAGCTATTGGAGCTTCGTGATGAACTATAACATATCAGGGATAGACATGATGATCCTTGAGCAACTCACGATGTTTGACACCGCAAAAGTAGAAATCAAGTAGGAGCATCAATTGTTGTTGGTTAAACCACTAGTTTCAAGAAGGGCAAGGGAAAGATGGGATACTTCACGAGACAGCAAATCAGTTGCTGCTCTAGTGAAGAAACCCAAGGTTGAACCAAACCCGAGACTAAGTGCTTCTGTAATAAGGGGAACGGTCACTGAAGCAAAACTACCCTAGATACTTGGTAGATGAGAAGGCTGGCAAGGTCGACAGAAGTATTTTGGATATACGTTATATTAATGTACTTTACTAGTACTCCTAGTAGCACCAGGGAATTAAAATACCAGTTCAGTTGCTAAGTGTTAGTAACTCGAAATAAAAGGCTACGGAATAAACGGATACTAGCTGAAGGTGAGATGACGATATATGTTGGAAGTGTTTCCAAGGTTGATGTGATCAAGCATCGCATGCTCCCTCTACCATCGAGATTGGTGCTAAACCTAAATAATTGTTGTTTGGTGTTTGCGTTGAGCATAGACATGATTGGATCATGTTTATCGCAATACGGTTATTCATTGAAGGAGAATAATGGTTACTCTGTTTATTTGAATAATACCTTCAATGGTCTTGCACCTAAAATGAATGGTTCATTGAATCCCGGCCGTAGTGATACACATGTTCATGCCAAAAGATATAAGATAGTAATGATAGTACCACATACTTGTGGCACTGCCATTTGAGTCATATTGGTATAAAACGCATGAAGAAGCTCCATGTTGATGGATCTTTGGACTCACTCATTTTGAAAAGATTGAGACATGCGAACCATGTCTATTGGTAGATATGCATGAAGAAACTCCATGCAGATGGATCGTTTTGACTCACTTGATTTTGAATCACTTGAGACATGCAAATCATACCACATGGGCAAGATGACTGAAAGGCCTCATTTTTAGTAAGATGGAACAAGAAAGCAACTTGTTGGAAGTAATACATTTTGACGTGTGCAGTCCAATAAGTGCTGAGGCACGTAGTGGATATCGTTATGTTCTTACTTCACAGATGATTTGAGTAGATGTTGAGTATATTTACTTGATGAAACACAAGTCTGAATTATTGAAAGGTTTAAGTAATTTCAGAGTGAAGTTGAAGATCCTCGTAACAAGATGATAAAATGTCTATGATATGATCATAGAGATGAATATCTGAGTTACGAGTTTGGCACACAATTAAGACATTGTGGAAATTGTTTCACAACTAATACTGCCTGGACCACCATAGTGTGATGGTGTGTCCGGACATCATAACTGCACCCTATTGGATATGGTGCATACCATGATGTCTCTTATCGAACTACCACTATCGTTTATGGGTTATGCATTAGAGACAACCGCATTCACTTTAAATAGGGCACCACACAATTCCGTTGAGACGACACCGTATGAACTATGGTTTAGAAAAACCTAAGCTGTCGTTTCTTAAAAGTTTGGGGCTGCGATGCTTATGTCAAAAAGTTTCAGGCTAATAAGCTCGAACCCAAAGCGGATAAATGCATCTTCGTAGAATACCCAAAAATAGTTGGTATACCTCCTATTCCAGATCCGAAAGCAAAAGTGATTGTTTCTAGAAACAGGTCCTTTCTCAAGGAAAAGTTTCTCTTGAAAGAATTGAGTGGGAGGATGGTGGAGACTTGATGAGGTTATTGAACCATCACTTCAACTAGTGTGTAGCAGGGCACAGGAAGTTGTTCCTGTGGCACCTACACCAATTGAAGTGGAAGCTTATGATAATGATCATGAAACTTCGGATCAAGTCACTACCAAACCTCATAGGTCGACAAGGATGTGTACTACTTCAGAGTGGTATGTAATCCTGTCTTGGAAATCATGTTGCTAGACAAAAATGAACCTACGAGCTATGGAGAAGTGATGGTGGGCCCAGATTCCGATGAATGGCTCGAGGCCATAAAATCCGAGAGAGGATCCATGAAGAAAACAAAGTATAGACTTTGAAAGAACTACTTGATGGTCATAAGGCTGTTAGGTGCAGATGGATTTTAAAAGGAAGACAGACAATGATGGTAAGTGTCACCATTAAGAAAGCCCGACTTGTCGTTAAAATGTTTCCCGACAAGTTCAAGGAGTTGACTACTGTCGGGGATATACCCCGTGGCGTAAACCGGCCGGAAGTATAAACCGGCCGGACTGGATGACTCACTGGTAACCCGCCCGAAGCTTGGCGATTCACGGGCTACCCGCCCGGTCTTGGCGGTTCATTAGTAACCCGGCAGGCGGGTCAGATGGATGACGAGGCCCATGGCCCAGAAGGCTGGTTCACGTTTAATGGTGGGCCGGTTTATGAGAAAAGCACAAGGAATATTCCCTTACAAAGGAGGCAAGACTAGGACTCCACTTGTAATAGAGTAATCCTAGTCCTAATAGGACTAGTCATGTAAACCGCCCCTTCAACATATATAAGGAGGAGCAGAGCACCCCAGAGGGTAAAGATTCACAAGTTCCACGAGTTGGACAAGTTAGGTTTAGACAATAGCTCTCGAGATAGAGCACTCTTGTAATTGTGATCATCATCATCAATATCAATGAAGTAGGATGTAGGCTTTTACCTCCACCGTGAGGGGCCGAACCTGGGTAAAACGTCGTGTCTCTCATCCCGCTCAACCCCTCTCAAGCTACCACATAGATGCGTTGGCCTCGCGACTAAGTCCTGACACTAAGGAGATCTGCCGTGACAACTCCACGACAGTTGGCGCCCACCATGGAGCTAGCGCACGATGGTGTTGAGTTCTTGGAGGGATCTCCCTAGGATCGAGAAGCTTACAATCCATCAGATCAGCAAGGGCCGGTACGGAAGGATTTGCGTCAATACTAGCCTCGTCGGTGGAGATCAAGGAAATCTTATTGTCAAGTCGCCATGGACGATCTCTATAGTTGTGATCCGATCTGTGTTGGTTGTCAAATCGCCATGGATTCAACCCGTACGTATCGACTAAAGGAAAATTTAAAGTTGTTGGTTCAATCCGATCTGCAGCAAAACCGAGTTTCGAAGTAAAAAGGAACCAAGGGCTAGACCCCACTTGGTCATCGTACGATTCAGAAGATATTTTCGGCCATAAACCGGATTTGTTGTCGCCGAGTTACAACAGTTTATTCCCCGAGCCATTGCCATGACCCACTCATCTTCATCTCTGCCGCGATAAATTGGCCAGGCTGTGTCTCCTCTTGCCCCGAGCAGAGAGCTACCCTCGCCTCCTCGACCACAACCCGGAATCGGAGCCGACCGCGACCCGGAGTCCTCCATGATCCACTCGCCTCGAGGCGCCCGATGAATTATCAGATGCCGGTGGTTGCAGTTCCAATGGACGGCCTCTTCTGCCGCTCCGGGCTGCCAGCTCGCCTCGCCGGGTCAAGTCTGCAATAGCTACAAGTCAACCTCGGATTAAAGTCAATCCGCCGGCCGCACCTACCGGGTTATCCGAGCAACCGTGCTGGCCGAGCGGCCTTGTCTCTGCCTGGTGGTACAATGAAAACCGCTCGCTTCACTGATGCGCCCTACGAGCTGCCCTGCTCCTTCCACGCGCCGTGCCGCTGGTCTTTACCCGCTCCTCGCCGGCTTACTACGGCTGTGCCGTATTTTCCATCAACCTACTGCCGCGGGTTGCCTTTGCCGTCTCCGCTGGTGTTGTCTCGCCCTCACGGCCTCTTGACCCGCGGCCCCCAATTCATCCCCGCCAGAGACAGCACCGCTGCACTTCACTGGTGTCACCTTCAAACCACTGCTAGATGGGCATAGTCGTGCCTCAAACCGGCTCCGCCTCGACTTGCCGGGATACGCGCATCCACTGTCTCGCCGCCGGGCCTGAGCCGGCTTCGCCCTGCCCAAAACGCACCACAAGTTGCCGTCGCGGGTGGATAGCAAAAAAGTAATGAGCGGTCGTAACGGATCTGCTGTTGTTGCTGTCGCTTACGATTAAAAAAAATTGATGCAAGGTCGTCATGGAATTTTATCACGTGAGGAAAGGAAGCAAAGGGGTACTACTACTTCAAAATTTTGTCTTCTCAAACTGCTCGAGCCACCCACGTGAAGGGCCAAGGTCCAATGTCTACATGAGAATCAAAAACAAGAGCCACTCCGGTTTAAGGTCTCCTCAAGAGAGTGATTAAAGTGCCACTGGAGTCACCGTGGATTATTCATGGACGCTATGTATACGGACCATCCGTCGTCCAGACAAGTCAGGTGATGTTTATCTAAATTATTTTGTTGACATATATTGTTTTTATAAAAGGAACAATTACGTTGGTTTTGCATATTTTTATATGCAGGACAATTATTCGCCACAACATTGGTGTTACACCATGCATATGGAGCGCGCACTGGCGTCATTATATACTGGCTTTTGACCATTCCGCACTGCTCAACGGACGCGCACAAACCGCCTGTGGTCCGGTTTATATCAACACATGGCCGGTTCTCCATCTACGCCAGCTTACAATGCCCGCAAGCGACTCCCCGTCCGCGTCGGTTCACAATACCCGTAGGCGGCTCTCCGTCCCCACCGGTTTACAACTCCCGCGGCCGACTCTCCCGTCCGCGCCGACTTACTACGCCGCGGACAACTCATCTGGCTGTGCCGTCTCTGAAGCTGTGGCCGTCTTTGTCATCCGTCTCTCGCGGCCTGGTCTACATCAACATACCGGGCCGCACCTGTCTGCATGAGCTGGTTATTGGGCGCACAAATCGCCGCCACTACAGTTTTGATTAACTTCAAATCGCCAGTTGGAAGGAACCATTGGCCGAGTTGCTGACACAGCTCATATGGGATCATTTACAACCCACCGCAGTCACCTCAACCTTCTATGGATTCACATCGTGCTATCAACGCCAATGATATACAAGTTATGCCGGTTTATATCACGGTCAAATATGGAGAGTCTCAAGCCAACTCCTCGAGTCACCTTTGAGACTCGGGGGCTACGATGACACGACTAAGTGAATCTTGCCAGTTTCAGCAAATTTAAGAACCCCAGGACGATGGAGGAAAGGATAACCCGGTCCCGGCGTTGTGTTATATTGATGAAAGTTTAAAGGCCGTCAGAAAATTTCTGGCTGAAAATGAAGATTCCGGTCTAAAATCCGGTTCAAGGGAAGATGTCTCCCACAAAGTTTTGAAGATCTCAATATCCGGTTCAAGATCCCGGTTCAAGAATAATTTATCTCTTGCAAAAATTTAAAAATTGCCGAAGAGGACCTGCTGCCACGATGCGCGTTTCGAACATGGGTATCCCACCTTACTGGCGTGACATATTATTGATCACATGGGGGCTTCTGCTTCATAAAGCGGGGTCTCTGTTCTTTTACATCATATGTGGTTACACGGAGTTGTTCTAAAGCGGCCTCCGGTTTACCCCTTGAGTTAGATTTTCAAAAGCATCATATTATATCACTTGGGGGTTTGGTCGTGTCCGAACCAATACAATACCTCTTGATAGGCGAGAGCCACCAGATCACTTGGGGACTTGGTCACGTCTGAACCAGTCATGCCTCTTGATCGGCCTAAGGCCACAGAATCACTTGGGGGCTTGGTCGAACCCGAACCATTGTCATGCCACTTGATCGGCATAAATGCCACGGTTTCATTTGGGGACCTGGCTGACTAGAACCATAGTTACACCTATCGGGAGCTTGGTCGTGTTCGACCATGGTAACGCCATCTGATCAGCTTAAATAAACCTTTTTTTGCAAACAGTTTTGTTATTGCCTTTGCTTCACCCTTTCCTTTGAAAGATATTTCTTTCTTTTTATTGCGTTTTTTAAACCGACAAAGTTTTCAACCAATCAATTGACGGAACACAGTTCACGTCAATCCGGAGACTATTTGCCTGGTTTGATTTTCTGTTACCATCCTATTATGGAGTAAACCGGTGTTTATCACAGCCCGACACGGTTTTATCATAAACCGGCATAATATGGAAGGAGTTATCAGTACTCAAGATTTGGGTTATTACCCTTACTACAAAAAGTTGGTAAAACCAACAATGTGATTCAATGTCACAGGTATGATATATTTCATATTTGATTATCCCTAAGTGCAGCCTTGGTTATAAACCCAGGTTATATGTTGGGCATTATGACCCGTCCGGCGGTAAACCGCCAGGACACTTTAAACTTGTTGTATGCAGAAACAGGTTGAATAAAGCATGATTATAAATCACCGTTGTTTATTAAACCGGTAGTATGATCCGGTGTTTATTAAACCGGCCTGGCTTTGGACAATAAGTCGCCAGTATATATTTGGATTGCGCCATTGGAATCATGCGCTTATAAATCATTGGGTTATATTATTCAAATAGCCAAACTTGGCTGAAATTTCATTATGATATTGAATGAATAAGGTTTTCATACCGGATTATATTATCTTGAATAGCCAACATGACTGGATTTTTATTAAGGTTTTCAAAGTCGCTATAGCGCAATGTCTACTATTTTATCAAAGGATATGATTTATTCTACAATGGAAGGAATAGTCCCGAGTCGCTGCAGGCTTACAACCCGGCACTTGGGGGCTACATTATTCAAATCAAGATTACATGCAAGTCTCATGTCGCTGCAAGCATGCATCATGACACTTGGGGGCTAATGCCAAGTCATTTTTAGTCTTATTGAAGACCCGACTCATCATATTATAATGAGCCGGCCCTTGGGGGCTACCAATTGCGCCTGTCAACAAGTCAAGGTACACAAGTTTTTCATCCATAAATATTGAAGGATCCGCTGCTCAGTTGGTAAAGCACAAAGCTCTTAAACCTTGTGGACGTGGGTTCAAGCCCTACGATGAAAGCTACATTATATGATGTTATTTTCATTAAAGTATATATCAAGTCCCGGTTCAGTATTATCTTACTAAGCCGGCCCTTGGGGGCTACACATCACTGCTAAAATTTACATTATTATATTTACAAAGTTCCTGCTCATTATTGCATAATGACCCGGCCCTTGGGGGCTACACTGGTTGAAATTTTTATGAGCATCAGGAAATTATAAGTCCCAGGTTGCTGCAAACATGACAACCCGGCACTTGGGGGCTACATATATGGAGTATTCAGTTTATATGATTGAGATGAACAAACCAGATTTCTTCAAGGTTGCAACATTGATTGGAGCAAGTCTTAAGTTATCACTATATTCTCTTCTTAAGACTTGGGGGCTACAGGTATTATGCATGTAAAGGAGGAACATCTTCAAAATTTTGAGCAGATCAGGAAGATCAATTGTGTGACCCGGCGTTGGTAACAATCATAACCCGGTGTCTATAAACGGTCATGACCCGGCGATGCTAAGAGTCTATTGGAATTATGTTAGCAGTTATTGCATTATTTATGAAATCTTGCAGATAGGATGTCAAAACATTGTTTCCTCGACGTTTTTCTTGAGGAAAGGTTGTATGTGATACATCCAGAAGGTTTTGTCAATCCTGAAAGATGCTAACAAGTATGCAAAGCTCCAGCAACCCTTCTAAGGACTGGAGTAATCATCTCGGAGTTGGAATGTACGCTTTGATGAGATGATCAAAGATTTTGGGTTTATACAAAGTTTATGAGAAACTTGTATTTCCAAAGAAGTGAGTGGGAGCACTATAGAATTTTTGATGAGTATATGTTGTTAACATATTGTTGATCAGAAATGATGTATAATTTCTAGATAGCATATAGGGTTATTTGAAAAGTGTTTTTCAATGGAAAACCTGGATTAAGCTAGTTGAACATTGAGCATCAAGATCTATAAGGATAGATCAAAATCGCTTAATAGTACTTTCAAACGAACACATACCATGACAAAATTTTGAAGGAGTTCAAAAATAGATCGGCAAAGAAGGAGTTATTGGCTGTGTTATAAGGTATGAGTATTGAGTAAAACTCAAGACCTGACCATGGCAGAATAGAGAGAAAGGACGAAGGTCGTCCCCTATGCTTTAGACGTAGGCTCTAAAGTATGCTATGTTGTGTACCGCACCTGAAGTGTGCCAAGCCATGAGTCAATCAAGGGGTACAAGTGTGATCTAGGATTGGATCACAGGACAACGGTAAAGGTTATCCTTAGTAACTAGTAGACTAAGGAATTTTCTCATTTATGGAGGTGGTAAAAGAGTTCGTCGTAAAGGGTTACATCGATGCAAACTTTGACACTAATCCGGTTGACTCTGAGGAGTAAACCGGATTCGTATAGTAGAGCAGTTATTTGGAATAACTCCAAGTAGCGCATGGTAGCTGCATCTACAAGATGACATAGAGATTTGTAAAGCACACATGGATCTGAAAGGTTCAGACCCATTGACTTATAAACCTCTCTCACAAGCAAGATATGAACATACCCCATGGGTGTTGGATTCATGACAATCACATAGTGATGTGAACTAGATTATTGACTCTAGTGCAAGTGGGAGACTATTGGAAATATGCCCTAGAGGCAATAATAAATTAGTTATTATTATATTTCCTTGTTCATGATAATCGTTTATTATCCATGCTAGAATTGTATTGATAGGAAACTCAGATACATGTGTGGATACATAGACAACACCATGTCCCTAGTAAGCCTCTAGTTGAGTAGCTCATTGATCAATAGATGGTCACGGTTTCCTGACCATGGACATTGGATGTCGTTGATAACGGGATCACATCATTAGGAGAATGATGTGATGGACAAGACCCAATCCTAAGCATAGCACAAGATCGTGTAGTTTGTATGCTAAAGCTTTTCTAATGTCAAGTATCATTTCCTTAGACCATGAGATTGTGAAGCTCCCGAACACCGTAGGAATGCTTTGGGTGTACCAAACGTCACAACGTAACTGGGTGGCTATAAAGGTGCACTGCGGGTACCTCCGAAACTGTCTGTTGGGTTGGCACGAATCGAGACTGGGGTTTGTCACTCCGTGTAAACGGAGAGGTATCTCTGGGCCCAGTCGGTAGGACATCATCATAATGTGCACAATGTGACCAAGGAGTTGATCACGGGATGATGTGTTACGGAACGAGTAAAGAGACTTGCCGGTAACGAGATTGAACAAGGTATCGGGATATCGACGATCGAATCTCGGGAAAGTATCGTACCGATAGACAAAGGGAATTGTATACGGGATTGATTGAATCCTTGACATCGTGGTTTATCCGATGAGATCATCGTGGAGCATGTGGGAGCCAACATGGGTATCCAGATCTCGCTGTTGGTTATTGACCGGAGAGTTGTCTCGGCCATGTCTGCATGACTCCCGAGCCCGTAGGGTCCACACACTTAAGGTTCGATGACGCTAGGGTTATAGGGAAAGTATGTACGCGGTTACCGAATGTTGTTCGGAGTCCTGGATGAGATCCCGAACGTCACGAGGAGTTCCGGAATGGTCCGGAGGTAAAGATCTATATATGGGAAGTCCCGTTTTGGTCACCGGAAAAGTTTCGGGTGCTATCGGTAACGTACCAGGACCACCGGGAGGGTCCCGGGGGTCCACCAGGTGGGGCCACCAGCCCCAGAAGGTTGCGTGGGCCAAGTGTGGGAGGGGACCAGCCCCTAGTGGGCTGGTGCGCCCCCCCCCCACCAAGGCCCAAGGCGCGTGGAGAGTGGGAAGGGGGCAAACCCTAGGTCCAGATGGGCCTTAAGGCCCACCCTAGGGCGCCCCCTCTCTTCCCCCCCTTGGCCGCAACCTTAGATGGGTTTTGGGGCTGCCGCCATCCCTAGGGAGGGAACCCTAGATGGGGGCGCAGCCCCTCCCCTTCCCCTATATATACTTGAGGTATTGGGGGCTGCCCAACACATGATTTGATCTCCCTCTTGGCGCAGCCTTACCTCTCTCCCTCCTCGTCTCTCGTAGTGCTTAGCGAAGCCCTGCTGGAGTCCCGTGCTCCTCCACCATCACCACGCCATCGTGCTGCTGCTGGATGGATTCTTCCCCAACCTCTCCCTCTCTCGTTGCTGGATCAAGGCGCGGGAGACGTCACCGGGCTGTACGTGTGTTGAACGCGGAGGTGCCGTTGTTCGGTGCTTAGATCGGAATCGACCGCGATCTGAATCGCTGCGTGTACGACTCCACCAACCGCGTTCTGGCAACGCTTCCACTTAGAGATCTACAAGGGTATGTAGATGCACTCCCCTTCCCCTCGTTACTAGATTACTCCATAGATTGATCTTGGTGATGCGTAGAAAATTTTAAATTTCTGCTACGATCCCCAACAGTGGCATCATGAGCTAGGTCTATGCGTAGATTCTATGCATGAGTAGAACACAAAGTAGTTGTGGGCGATGATTTGTTCAATTTTCTTGCCGTTACTAGTCTTATCTTGATTCGGCGACATTGTGGGATGAAGCGGCCCGGACCGACCTTACATGTACGCTTACGTGAGACTGGTTCCACCGACTGACATGCACTTGATGCATAAGGTGGCTGGCAGGTGTCTGTCTCTCCCACTTTAGTCAGATCGGATTCGATAAAAAGGGTCCTTATGAAGGGTAAATAGCAATTGGCATATCACCGTTGTGGTTTTGCGTAGGTAAGAAACGTTCTTGCTAGAAACCCATAGCAGCCACGTAAAACATGCAACAACAATTAGAGGACGTCTAACTTGTTTTTGCAGGGTATGCTACGTGATGTGATATGGCCAAAAGGATGTGATGAATGATATATGTGATGTATGAGATTGATCATGTTCTTGTAATAGGAATCACGACTTGCATGTCGATGAGTATGACAAACGGCAGGAGCCATAGGAGTTGTCTTAATTTATTTATGACATGTGTGTCATCATAAACGTCATGTAATTACTTTACTTTATTGCTAAACCGTTAGCCATAGTAGTAGAAGTAATAGATGATGAGACAACTTCATGAAGACACGATGATGGAGATCATGGTGTCATGCCGGTGACGATGATGATCATGGCGCCCCGAAGATGGAGATCAAAAGGAGCAAAATGATATTGGCCATATCATGTCACTATTTGATTGCATGTGATGTTTATCATGTTTTACATCTTATTTGCTTAGAACGACGGTAGCATAAATAAGATGACCCCTCACCATAATTTCAAGAAAGTGTTCCCCCTAACTGTGCACCATTGCTAAGGTTCGTTGTTCCGAAGCACCACGTGATGATCGGGTGTGATAGGTTCTAACGTTCGCATACAACGAGTGTAAGCCAGATTTACACACGCAATACACTTAGGTTAACTTGACGAGCCTAGCATGTACAGACAGGGCCTCGGAACACGGAAGACCAAAAGGTCGAACATGAGTCGTAGAGAAGATACGATCAACATGAAGATGTTCACCGATGATGACTAGTCTGTCTCACGTGATGATCGGACACGGTCTGGTTGACTCGGATCATGTATCACTTAGATGACTAGAGGGATGTCTATCTAAGTGGGAGTTCATTAAATAATTTGATTCCCTGTCTAGGAGTTCCGGTAACTCGACCCCTCTCGACTTATTAACCAACTTGATCTCTGTCCAGGAGTCGCAACTAGTTTCTGGTGTTTGTAGGTAGTGTTAGTAGTCTACCAAGTGGCACCCGGCCAGGTGGGCTTGGGACAGACTAGGCATAGTGGCACGGTGTACGAAGTGGCACCTGGATGGTGGGCTTGGGAACCCTGCTCACATCGTTTGGGGCCGTGAGCGACACCCCGGCCGGATCTCCTTGCGGATGGAACCCGAATAGGCGATGAACCTGGATGAGAGACTTGTGTGGTTAGTCAGGTCGTGGCCGACACCCTCGCCAGGCTTCCACTTGAAGGTTGCCGAGGTACATGATGTGTACATGGTGATAAGTGGTGAGAGCGTGTGTGAAGAAGTACACCCCTGCAGGGTTATCATGATCTATTCGAATAGCCATGTCCGCGGTTATGGACTTCTTGGATGCTTACGTGGTACATAGACAACTTGAAGTGTGGATACTCTAAAATGCTCAAGACAAGTGTGAGTGCTATGGATGGCCTTCTCATAAGAAGACGAGGATGAATCCGTATTGATGTGGTGATTAGTGGACTCGTGTGCGCTGCCTCACCTCAAAGAAGTTTCTCGTTGTCGTAGAATAGGATAGCCACTAAGTCAAAGCTGGCTTGCTGCAACTAAACCCCACATTACCTTCTTGATACAAATGCATGTATGATAGGATCTGATGTAAGTCTTGTTGAGTACCTTTGTACTCACATTTTCTTTATTTATGTTTTGCAGGTGAGACATCTATCTCACTAGTAGTACCGCTTGGACTTCGACGAGTAGCTTGTTACCTCAGCTACGATCTTGTACCCTTGGGAGGGACTTGTAGATAGTCAGTCTTCTTAGCCTTTTTCTTTTGTAGTTGTCTGTACTCAGACATGTAATGCTTTCGTTGCTTGTATGCTCTGAATGATGGGTCATGTGACCCCTGTTTTTATTTAATGCTATGTGGCTCTTCTGGGCCTTTATCTATATGAGTTGCGTTATGTTGTGATGCCATGTTGTATAGCACATACTTGCATGTTATGCGTACGTGTGATGTGTATTGCTATGTGTGGGATCCGACAATCTAGTTGTTTATCCTTGGCAGCCTCTCTTATGGGGAAATGTAGTCTAGTGCTTCCTTGAGCCATAGTAGTCTGCTACAGCTCGGTTCACCGGAATCCTGCTAGCCCAGCACTACTGCTTAGGACACTTGACTGATCGGCATGTGTTTCACTTTGTTCCTGTGTCTGTCCCTTCGGGGAAATGTCACGCAGTGACATCCGGAGTCCTGCCTAGCCTGCTACAGCCCGGGTTCCCTGGAGTTCTGTTAGCCCAGTGCTACAGCCCGGATTCACACACTGCTAACTGACATGCTCGATGTGAATCATGTATGCCTGTCCCCATAGGTTAGTGCCGCTTGGTTTCATGACTAGCCATGTCGGCCCGGGTTCTCTGTCATATGGATGCTAGCGACACAATCATATACGTGAGCCAAAAGGCGCAAACGGTCTCGGGCCAGGGTAAGGCGACACCCGTGGGAATACCGTGCGTGAGGCCGCAAAGTGATATGAGGTGTTACCGGCTAGATCGATGTGACTTGGAATCGGGGTCCCGATAGCTTTGGTATCAGAGCCTGACTGCCAGTAGGATTTCCAAGCCAACCTGGTCGAAGTTGAGTCTAGAAATTCTTTAGCTATATATGGGAATTGATTGTGGAAGGGAACATAAGGCTCTTTTTACTCCTTATACCTCATGCCTTCTGATCTGAGTCATCCTATCTTTCCTATGGGGTTAAGGAACTAGGCTTCCTCTTCTGTCTATCAAGATCACGTGTTACTACTCCATAGTTTCTTAGGATTGGTTGATCTGAGTCATATCCCAGTTCGAGTATCTTCGGTGTAGCCTGTTTAGTAATATTTTTGAACCTTGAGTGATGATGTTGAGTTTGGTGCTACCCGTCTTTGCAGAATGTTTCATTTTGAGCATTCTACTGCCGTTATGCTGCCAGAATTGTCCTAGGAGTTTGAGAGATACTAAATTCTTGTGGTACCTTCTGCATCCTATAGTTGATGCTGAATCCATCCTTGTTTTCCTTGGTTTCGTTCTTCAGGATGTTGCCAGTTAACCGAAGTTCTATTGCTCGTAGCCAGAACCATGGAGATGGTAGGGATGAGGATCCTCCCGATCAGTCTCCGTTGGCAGAGTTCATGTTAGAGATGGAGAGGAACAAGCGTGAGTCTAACCGCTTGCTAGCACGTATTGAGGAGAACACCTCCCATCAGCACAAAGAGTTTGTGTCCATTCATGACTTCATTGGCCTGAAACCACCTACCTTCCATCATTCCATTGAACCACTTGATGCAGATGACTGGCTCCGTAATATCACACACAAGCTGCATTCTGTGAACGTAGCTGAAGGTGACAAGGTCACCTATGCTGCTTATCACTTGGAAGGTCCTGCTAGTATTTGGTGGCAGAACTATGAGGCTATGCTTCTAGCTGGCCAGATACCCACCTGGAGAGATTTCACTAAGGCTTTTCGCGAGCATCACATCCCTCTGGCTCCCATTGACCGCAAGAGAGAAGAGTTCTGTAGTTTCACCCAGGATAAGATGGCTGTTGATGCTTACAGCAGAGAGTTTGAGAACCTCGCCCGCTATGCTACAGAAGAGGTGTCCAGGGACGCCAAGAAGCAGGCTAGGTTCCGGAAGGGTCTCAACCCCAAGTTGCGTCGTGATCTCCACTTGCATCATTGCAATACATTCCAGGCTCTTGTGAACAAGGCCATTAATGCAGAGACAGCTCAACTCACTTACGAGGAGTCTCGTAAGCACACCCGTGATTTGGGTTCTTCCTCCGGTTCTAGTTCTCAGTAGCGCCGGATTTGGGTTTCGAACTCCGCTCTTCCACCCGGTTATTCACCAAGGCCCTCTTATGTGGTGCCTCACCCAGTTCAGTTACATGCTCCACCCAGGCCTATCGGTAGACCGCTTGTCAATGCGGGCCCATGTCCTACCTCGGGGACTTGCTTCACATGCAGAGAGCCAGGACACTATGCACGTGACTGCTCTCAAGCCAACTATGCTCCACCCCAGCCTGAGAAGTCTGTTGGCCGTGGTAAACCATCACACAAGATGATCAGTGTCAAGTCAGCTTCCACTAAACGTGGACATGTGCATCACGTCTCAGCTAGAGACGCTCATGATGATCCGGATGTCGTTCTTGGTACACTCCTTGTCAATTGTCATCCAACATCGGTTTTGTTCGACACTAGAGCATCTCACTCCTTCATTTCTGAAAGCTATGCTAACTTGCACAACATTTCATTTTGTGATATGCCCTCTCCACTAGTCATTCAAACTCCTGGATCCAAATGGCAAACTTCTAGGGTAAGCCATGGTAATGAAATCCTTGTTGACAGACTTGTATTCCTTGCATCACTTATAGCCCTCAAGTCTACAGATATTAACATCATCTTGGGTATGGACTGGATGAAAGCTCATTATGCCAAGATTGATTGTTACACAAGGTCTGTTCAGCTTACACACCCATCTGGCAAGATAGTCACTGTCTCCACTAGAGTTGCAAAGCGCCAACTCTATTCTCTTAATGCCAACCCTCTTCCTGACCTTGAAGATATCCCGGTAGTCCATGACTTTCCGGATGTCTATCCTGAGGAACTGCCAGGTATTCCACCTGACAGAGATGTAGAGTTTGTCATAGATCTTATCCCAGGAACCGCCCCAATTTCTAGGAGACCCTACAGGATGGCACCCTTAGAGCTAGCTGAGCTTAAGAAACAACTCGATGAATCCTTGCAAAAGGGTTTCATTCGTCCTAGTTCTTCTCCCTGGGCTTGCCCCGTCCTCTTCGTCAAGAAGAAGGATGGTACGGACCGAATGGTTGTAGATTATCGTCCCGTTAATTTGGTCACGATAAAGAACAAGTATCCGCTCCCCAGGATCAACGATCTGTATGATCAGCTTGCTGGATCCTCAGTCTTTTCCAAGATAGATTTGAGGTTAGGCTACCACCAAATCAAGATCAGAAATGGGGACATTCCTAAGACAGCTTTTGTCACTCGTTATGGTCAGTACGAGTACACTGTCATGTCCTTTGGTCTAACCAAGGCTCCAGCTACATTCTCCCGCTTGATGAACTCGATCTTCATGGAGTACTTAGATAAGTTCATCGTGGTTTACCTCGATGATATTCTTATTTACTCGAAGAACGAGGAAGAGCATGCCGAACATCTTAGACTTGTGTTAGAGAAACTCAGAGAGCATCGTCTTTATGCCAAGTTCTCCAAGTGCGAATTTTGGTTGCCAGAAGTGACCTACCTGGGCCACGTGATATCTGGTAAGGGCATTGCTGTCAATCCCGAGAGAGTTCAGGCCGTTCTTGATTGGACTCCGCCTGAAATGGTTAAGCAAGTTAGGAGTTTCCTTGGTCTAGCCAGTTATTGTCGCCGCTTCGTTGAAAACTTCTCCAAAGTGGCCAAACCTCTCATGGAACTTCTCAAGAAAGATAAAAAGTTTGAGTGGTCCCCACAGTGTGAGCACAGTTTTCAGGAACTGAAAAGACGCCTGACTTCTGCTCCCATACTTGTGCCACCAGATTTCACTAAATACTTTGTTATCTACTGCGACGCCTCACGACAGGGACTAGGTTGCATTCTTATGCAAGATCGTCATGTGATTTCCTATGCATCTCGACAGTTGCACCCACATGAGGAGAATTATCCTACACATGATTTAGAGCTTGCAACCGTAGTCTATGCACTTAAGACATGGCGACATTACCTTCTCGGTAAACGTTGCGAGATATACACCGACCACCAGAGTCTCAAGTATATCTTCACCCAACCAGATTTGAACCTTAGGCAAAAACGTTGGTTGGAGTTGATCTCAGATTATGACTTAGGGATTACCTACACCCCAGGCAAGGGAAATGTCATCGCTGATGCGCTAAGTCGTAAGTCCTATTGCAACAATCTCATGTTGCAGCAGGGCCAACCACTTCTCCATGAGGAATTTTGTAAACTTAACCTTCACATTGCTCCTCACAGATTCCTTTCTATCTTGGTGGCGAAACCTACTCTTGTGGATCATATCATAGAAGCCCAAAAGCATGATACGGGGATTACCTGGATCAAGAGAAACATTGCCAAGGGCACTGCTGGTAGTTTCTCTATAGATGATCGAGGTGTTGTTTTCTTCGGGAATCGCCTAGTGGTCCCCAAGAAGCAGCATCTTTGGAAACTAATCCTTAAGGAGGCCCATGAATCTCCTCTCATGATTCATCCCGGTAGTACTAAGATGTATCAGGACCTACGCCAGAGGTTCTGGTGGACTAGGATGAAGAGATAAATTGCTCAGTTTATTGCTAACTGCGACGTTTGTCGTCGCGTTAAGGCAGAGCATCAAAGGCCTGTTGGCACCCTTCAACCTTTAGCTATTCCTGAATGGAAATGGGATAAAGTTGGTATGGACTTCATCACCGGCTTTCCCAGGACCAAGAAAGGGAATAATGTTATCTTCGTAGTCATTGATCGTCTTTCCAAAGTGGCTCACTTCCTACCTGTTCGAGAGAGTATCACTGCTAGTCAGCTCGCTGACTTATATATTTCTCGAATAGTGTCACTTCATGGTGTTCCACTAGAGATCAATTCAGACCGTGGTAGTCTTTTCACTTCTCATTTCTGGGAGAGTTTCCAAACTGCCATGGGCACCCATCTTTCCTTCAGTACCGCTTTCCACCCTCAATCAAGTGGTCAGGTGGAAAGGGTCAATCAAATTCTCAAAGACATGCTTAGAGCTTGTGTTATCTCATTCGGTATGGATTGGGAGAAGTGTCTTCCCTTCGCCGAGTTTGCTTATAACAATTGCTACCAATCCAGCCTCAAGAAAGCTCCTTTTGAGGTTCTGTATGGACGAAGATGTCGAACACCTCTGAACTGGTCAGAAACCGGTGAAAGACAATTCTTTGGACCGGACATGATTCAGGAGGCAGAAGAGCAAGTTCGCATCATTCGTGAGAATTTGAAAACAGCCCAATCTCGTCAAAAGAGCCAGTATGACCGTCGTCATAAGGAAGTGGCTTATGAAGTTGGCGACAAGGCTTACCTTCGGGTTACTCCTTTGAAGGGTACCCATCGTTTCGGTATCAAGGGCAAGTTGGCTCCTCGTTATATTGGTTCCTTTCTCATTCTCGCTAAATGAGGAGAGGTTGCCTACCAGTTGGAACTACCCCCACATCTTTCTCGAGTTCATGATGTCTTCCACGTCTCCCAACTCAGGCGTTGCTTCTCGGATCCCATCCGCGGAGTGGACCACGAAACGCTTGATCTCCAAGATAACCTCACTTATCAAGAGTACCCCGTCCGCATTCTGGATCAAGCAGAGCGTGTCACTCGACGTCATAACATCAAGTTTCTCAAGGTTCAGTGGTCTCATCATTCCGAGAGAGAAGCTACTTGGGGGCGTGAAGATCGTCTTCGACTGGAGTACCTCACTTTCTTTCCGCCAACTCCTGAATCTCGGGACAAGATTTTTTCGAGTGGGGGCGAGTTGTCACATCCCTAGTTCTGGTATGACCTAGACCAGCTAGTCATTTGTGCGTCATGTTTAAATTCCATTTAAATTTGAAATGGGGATTGTGAAACCCTCAGAAATCATTTCTGGAAATAACCCAGATAAAAATTGCTCCAAAAAGGTCCAAGAAAATATTCATGTTGCTCTCTGAAAATATTGGTCAGAGGTAAAAATCAAACCAATATTTTAAAGAGCTCATAAGTATTTATTTGGGCATTTGGAATTAATCCAGTAATTATTTGCATTGGATAAATATTTATATATATATAATATTGTCCAATAATTCTGAATTTTGGTGAGGGGCTTTGGAATAATTCCTTAGGCCCCTGAAAAAATTGTCAGAAGAAAATAAAATGATTTAGTATTTTACTAAATCAGAAACAAATGTCAGAAAATAGAAAAGAAAAACAAAAATGGAGAAAAGCTCACCTGGCCTTACCTGTCTGGCACCCAGCGGGCGGCCCAGCCGACTGGCGATGCCAGTCGTCCTCCACCTCCCGCCAGGAGGACACGCGCGCGTGGCCGCCGCGCGCGAGCACACGCCGGCCACCTCCTGCCTGCCTCGCCCCCTTAACGGCTTGGACGCCTCTGGCGTCGCCACGCACTCCCCTCGACCCTCTCCCACTCTTCCCATGCTCATCCCCTTCCTTGGACCTCTCTCTCCCTCACCCCCCCCCTCCCGAACGGCTCCGTCGCCACCGCTCGCTGTTGCCGCACCCAGAACCACTGACTCGCCTCCTCTCCATGCCCATGAGCTCCGTCTGCTCGCGCTGAAGCTCATCACCAAGCGACGCATCACCGGAAGCCCCACAACGGCTTCACCAACCTCGTCTTCAACCTCGGGCGTCTGAGATCGCCGGCGACCGTGCGGCCGCACCAACACCTCCCCCGAGCCACTGAGCACGCCCGACGAATCACCGTGAGCTCTTCTACCGAACCCCCCTTCTCCCCCTTGCTAATGCGCGCTCTAGCACCGTTTCCCCGCCGCGGCCGTAGCTCCTCGCCGCCGTCCATGTTGCCGTCGTCGTTTTGGCCCGTCTCCGTCCAAACCGAGCACCCCATCGTGCTCCTGGTGCCATGAGGGTGCCGCAGAGCCCCTCGGGTGGCCTCCCCGTGCACCGCAGCCCGATTCCGCTCGAAGCCGAACTCCGGCCACCCCGCCTCTCCCACTTGCTCCAATCGGTGCGGACGAGCGCGGGCTAAGCCCCGGTGGTCTCCGCCGTCCTTTTGGTCGCCGGAACGGTGATCCCGAGCCCTCCGCCGCGTTCGGCCTCGCCGGCGGCTAAACACCGATGGGGTTGACCGGGTCTAACCCCCCCAATTGACCTAGTGTTTGACCACCCAAGGTCAATGACATGTGGGGCCCGGCTCTGCTAATTTAGTTTAGGATTAGTTTAAAAATTAATTAACTCTGTTAATTAACCTGTTACACTAACGTGTGGAGCCCACAAGTCCGGTTTGACCCAAGTCAGTGCTGTTGACTTGCTGACGCAAGCATGATGCAGTGCCGGCGCAGTTTTTTCTTTTCTGGTTTTAATTAAATCAGGAAATTCCAGAATATGATATAAACTTCAAAAATTAATAGAAATTCAACCGTAGCTCAGATTGAAATAAGTTATATATGAAAAATGATCAGAAAAATTCAATCTATCCATCTGTACCATTTTCATGCATGAAAAACCAACTTATACATGCTGTATATGAGGTAACACATGAATGGCATTTATAAAGGCTTATTTTGGAGTTGCATTTGAAACTTTGGTTCAAATGGATTTCATGCAAATAAATGCTAGATGCATTAACTCAAACAACATCACACACTCATGCCATGTTCATGCATCATAATGTTGCATATGATTGTGTTTTGATTGCCGACACCGTTCCTTCTCGATAGGTCCTGCTCCGGAGAGTGCTCCAGAATACCTGTCTGAGGAGCAGTGCCCCCTGTTGATCTACCAGGCAAGCAAACCCCCTTGTTCATTCCGATACAATCCTACTCTCTCGCTCCTGCTCTCATTTATTGCATTAGGACAACAATGATTCAACTGCTACTTTGTGCTGCGGTAGTTGAACCCATTCCTCTGC
Organism: Triticum aestivum; assembly: GCF_018294505.1. NCBI lineage: Eukaryota > Viridiplantae > Streptophyta > Magnoliopsida > Poales > Poaceae > Triticum > Triticum aestivum. The sequence goes on along the minus strand of NC_057797.1, from coordinate 705,036,891 downwards.
ATGACCTGTCATTGCCACAGTAACTAGTTGAAACCCACTAGTATGTGTAGGAGTTGATTGAAGCCATTGTTGTGTTCCTACCATGCCATGCTTGCTATTGCTTAGAGTGTGTCAGGTCTGATTCATTGGGAATGAATTGGAGTACAGTGCTATGTTCTGTTGTTGAGAGTTAAGCGTGTGAACACGATTTGGTAAAGGTAGCGGTGAGAGGCCATGTAGGAGTACATGGTGGGTTGTCTCACTAAAACCGTCCTTAAGCACTGAGTTCTATGTATGTTGTCCTATGACTCGATACTACCACACATTGGGTTCCGGTAACTCGACCCCTCTCGACTTATTAACCAACTTGATCTCTGTCCAGGAGTCGCAACTAGTTTCTGGTGTTTGTAGGTAGTGTTAGTAGTCTACCAAGTGGCACCCGGCCAGGTGGGCTTGGGACAGACTAGGCACAGTGGCACGGTGTACCAAGTGGCACCCGGATGGTGGGCTTGGGAACCCTGCTCACATCGTTTGGGGCCGTGAGCGACACCCCGGCCGGATCTCCTTGAGGATGGAACCCGAATAGGCGATGAACTTGGATGAGAGACTTGTGTGGTTAGTCAGGTCGTGCCCGACACCCTCGCCAGGCTTCCGCTTGAAGGTTGCCGAGGTACATGATGTGTACATGGTGATAAGTGGTGAGAGCGTGTGTGAAGAAGTACACCCCTACAAGGTTATCATGATCTATTCGAATAGCCGTGTCCACAGTTATGGACTTCTTGGATGCTTACGTGGTACATAGACAACTTGAAGTGGATACTCTAAAATGCTCAAGATAAGTGTGAGTGCTATGGATGGCCTTCTCGTAAGAAGACGAGGATGAATCCATACTAGTGTATTGATGTGGTGATTAGTGGACTCGTGTGCGCTGCCTCACCTCAAAGAAGTTTCTCGTTGTCATAGAACAGGATAGCCACTGAGTCAAAGCTGGCTTGCTGCAACTAAACCCCACATTACCTTCTTGATACAAATGCATGTATGATAGGATCTGATGTAAGTCTTGTTGAGTACCTTTGTACTCACGTTTGCTTTATTTATGTTTTGCAGGTGAGACATCTGTCTCACTAGTAGTACCGCTTGGACTTCGACGAGTAGCTTGTTACCTCAGCTACGATCTTGTACCCTTGTGAGGGACTTGTAGATAGTCAGGCTTCTTAGCCTTTTTCTTTTGTAGTTGTCTGTACTCAGACATGTAATGCTTCCATTGCTTGTATGCTCTGAATGATGGGTCATGTGACCCCTGTTTGTATTTAATGCTATGCGGCTCTTCTGGGCCTTTATCTATATGAGTTGCGTTATGTTGTGATGCCATGTTGTACAGCACATACTTGCATGTTATGCGTACGTGTGATGTGTGTTGCTATGTGTGGGATCCGACAATCTAGTTGTTTATCCTTGGCAGCCTCTCTTATGGGGAAATGTAGTCTAGTGCTTCCTTGAGCCATAGTAATCCGCTATAGCTCGGTTCACCGGAGTCCTGCTAGCCCAGCACTACTGCTCAGGACACTTGACTGACCGGCATGTGTTTCACTTTTTTCCTGTGTCTGTCCCTTCGGGGAAATGTCATGCGGTGACATCCGGAGTCATGCCTAGCCTGCTACAGCCCGGGTTCCCCGGAGTCCTGTTAGCCTAGTGCTACAGCCCGGATTCACACGCTGCTGACCGACATTCTCGATGTGAATCATGTATGCCTATCCCCATAGGTTAGTGTCGCTTGGGTTCACGATGAGCCATGTCGGCCCGGGTTCTCTATCATATGGATGCTAGCGACATAATCATATACGTGAGCCAAAAGGCGCAAACGGTTCCGGGCCAGGGTAAGGCGACACCCGTGGGAATACCGTGCGTGAGGCCGCAAAGTGATATGAGGTGTTACCGGCTAGATTGATGTGACTTGGAATCGGGGTCCCGACACTCTCTCCTTGTTGGATCAAGGCACGGGAGACGTCACCGGGCTGTACGTGTGTTGAACGCGGAGGTGCCGTTGTTCGGTGCTTAGATCGGAATCGACCGCGATCTGAATCGCTGCGTGTACGACTCCACCAACCGCGTTCTTGCAACGCTTCTGCTTAGCGATCTACATGGGTATGTAGATGCACTCCCCTTCCCCTCGTTGCTAGATTACTCCATAGATTGATCTTGGTGATGCATAGAAAATTTTAAATTTGTGCTACGATCCCCAACAGTTCGGTACTTAGATCGGTCGGATCGTGAAGACGTACGACTACATCAACCTTGTTCTCATAACACTTCCGCTTACGGTCTACGAGGGTACGTGGATGACACTCTGACCTCTCGTTGCTATGCACCACCATGATCTTGCGTGTGCGTAGGATTTTTTTTGAAATTACTGCGTTCCCCAACACCCGGTTCACTTGACCCAACTCTTTTCACTAAATCTTATGGTGGTGAATTGTTTGTGTGCCAAATATATGTTGATGATATCATTTTTGGTTGTACTGACCAATGTTACAGTGATGAATTTTCCTATATGATGAGTGAAGAATATCAAATGTCTATGATGGGAGAATTGAAATTCTTCTTAGGTCTTCAGATTCGTCAATAGCGCAATGGCATATTCATATCTCAGGAGAAATACCTCAAGGATGTACTGAGGAAATTCGGCATGCAAGATTGCAAAGGAGTCAAAATCCATGCCCACAAATGGCCATCTATGCACTAATGAAAATGGTATTGACTTCGATCAAAAGGTATAGCGCTCCATGATTGGTTCTTTATTGTATTTATGTGCATCTAGGCCAGATATTATGCTTAGTGTTTGCATGTGTGCCCGATTTCAAGCTACACCGAAGGAATCACACCATAAGGCTGTGAAGCATATTCTTCGATATCTAGCTCACACACCAACACTTAGATTATGGTATCCCAAGGGCTCGACTTTTGATCTCATTGGATATTCAGATTCTGACTATGCTGGTGATCGTGTGGACCGCAAGTCAACATCAGGCACATGCCATTTCCTCGGACGATCCTTGGTTTGTTGGTCCTATAAGAAACAGAACTGTGTATCACTGCCTAATGCTGAAGCTGAGTACATTGCTGCTGGTTCTTGCTGTGCTCAATTGCTGTGGATGGAGCAAACCCTCAAGGACTACGACATCAACATGAAGAATGTGCCTCTCTATTATGACAATGAGAGTGCCATCAAGATTGCTCATAACCCAGTTCAGCACTCGAAGACAAAGCACATTCAAATTTGTCATCATTTTCTTCGTGATCATGTGTTGAAGGGCGACATCGCTATTGAGCACATGAAGACTGAAGAACAACTAGCCGATATCTTCACAAAGCCCTTGGATGAGAAGAGATTTAGCAAGTTGAGGTGTGAGCTAAATATCTTAGAATCTTTGAATGTCCTTTCAAAAGGACACACATCCTAACACTTATGCAAAATTGATGACTTAGATGTGCACCCATGAAGTAACGTTTTTTTCAATCAATGAAGACTAACCCTCTAAGTGTGAAGAAATTAACGAAGAATTTTATTCTCAGAACCCTATGACAATTGTACGCGGTGTCTGAAATCATCATTCTTATACGGTGGGTCACGCCACCACCAAAAGTTGAAAATCTTCAATTTGAGTTTTTGAAATTCCTCAGTTGTTCATTTTCTTCTACTTTGCAATGTCTTCACTCTCTCTGTTGTTGTTCTTCATTGGCAATATAGATATATATGAGTTTATGTCCTCTACAACATTCACTTATTGCTATTTCTTCAAGTTGCTTGTTCTGCTAAGTGAATGTGATCGGACCCTTTGCCCTCTATGCTAAACTTAACCCAGTCTATTAACAAATTCTTCATGTGCGTTCTATTTGAAACTCGTTCAAAATCTTCACTTTGTCCTTGTCAGCTGAAGAATTTGCAAACGGAATCTTAAACTTATCTTATCTGAATTTTCGGCTTTTGCCGCTCAAACTGTTCCACCTTTTCGCGATTTATTATTCTATCCACCCACGATCGCACACGATCGTCACCTCTCTGTACGTGGGTGACACATGTCACGCGAGTGAGAAGGGTCAGGGGCACGTTCGTCCAATTTCCTCGGGCGAGCAGTTTTCTATAAATAACCCCCCTTCCCTCCTCACTTCGTTTTTACTCCGCTCGACCTCACTCCCTCGCTCGAGCTCTCAAACCCTAGCGCCGCCGCTACTTCCATCGTCGCCGGTGAGGAAGAGCTTCACTGCCTCGACCTCGTTGCCATCGTACTCGCACCGGCTGCGGATTTCTTCACTCCGCCACCGCCGTAGCTGTCCTCCTCAGCCAAGTTAGGGCGTGGAAGATCCGAAGTGACGAGCTTCTAAATCTACTCTTCACACTTCGTCATGTTCTTCTTCAAGGGTAATTAGAAGTTACTTTTACTGCCCTTGTTAATTCTGATGTTTTCTTAAAATCTTCAAAAGGTGTTTATTCCTCAAATCTTCACACCCTAAACACCTCACATATCATCTGTTCTTGATTTGTTTCTCTAAGCATCATTTCTCTTCAAGATTTCTCAATTGTGTGGATTTTCAAATCTGTACAACTCTGGAACTTAAGTCAAAGAACGCTTAGTGAAATTCCTCAAGACTCGTCTGGTCAAATTCCTCAAACTTGTTCTTTTTGCAAAAACTTCTGAGAACGCATATGACCTCTCCAAATTCTTCGCACCTATACTCTGTTCACAGGTACAATGTCTGCTGCTGAATCTCTAGGTTCTCATCAACTTAACTCATTTGCAGTGTTCCTCGAAGAAAAACGGCATACCTCTTCAGAGAATTCAACTGTTCAAAATCCTTAGCTGAAGAAAATGGCTGACGGAAAGAAACCTCGGAAGGGAGGAAAGAAACTGGAAGTCAACACAGCTTTTGAGATTCCTGATGACATTTACAAGGATTATTGCACTCCTGATGAGGCCACACATGGAAAGGAGGAAAAAAATCAGCGCAAGGTGCGCATACAAAGGATAGAGAGGAGATGGGCACGAGAATGGAGAGAATACAGATATATCACTCCAAAATATATGAAGAAATTTGCTCTTCACCCTCCTTGCCCAAGACCTCCATTGGCACCTGGTCAAGAAGCTGATCCCACTAGCCTCAAGCACGGTGAGGACTATCCTGATGAATGAGCAAAGCGTCAAGCTAAGTTGGCCAGAGTAGCAAAAGAGGCACTGTGGAAATTCAGTGAAGACTCTACTGCTGCTGCTGCCACTGTTGAGGCCTCTGCTAGCAAGCCGAAGAAGGCCATGCCTAAGAAGCCTGCACGCAAGCACAGTGCCCCTTCTTCTTCAATGCCCTCATGGCCAAGCTCCTCTGCAATGCCCTCACGGCCAACTTCTGCTAAGCCCTCACGGCCATTTCCACAAGGCGCCCCAGTTCCTCAAGTTGCAAAATTCTTAGCTCCTCCGTCAAAGTCCTCAGCACATGCGCATCTCGCCTCGTGCTAAAGGACAACATGCATCTCTATTGCCTCAGGAGCCTCTGCAAGTTCATCAGCTCCTCTGCATTCTTCAACTGGCCCCACTTTGCTGAAGACCAAGGCCACTGCTGGACGAGGCACTAGACCAAGTCCTCAAAAGAAGCAGGTCGCCTTTCAAGTCCCGTCCTATAGGGATGAAGCTGATGATGAAGAACTTGAAGAAATCATCAAAGGCAGACAGCACAGGGCCGCTAGAGCCAAAGGCAGTAACGTGCCATTGATACTGGATCCAAAGTTGATCCTCGACTTCATCGACTTGTGGCACAAGGACCCCAACACACCTCTGCCTGAGATGAACCTCACTCCTGGTCAAAGTCATTTGTTGACTGCCTTCATTGACAAAGAGAATTGGAAGTTTGAGAAGGCCAGGAAGCTGAAGAAGGCGCAATACAAGAAAGAGCGCTACCTGAAGAAAAATGTTGTCAATATGACATCTGATGAACTTCTGTCTATTCAAATTGAGATCAAAGGACTCAGTGATGAATTCAACGTCTACCGCACATACTGGCTTGGAGCCAAGGTCAGATTTGTGAAGTTAGCTGAAAACTTTAGTACCAATGTTGCAGCTCCCACGCAACAAGAAATTCCTCAGGCTGAAGCATCTGGTCAGCCTACTGAAGAAAATGCCAGCACCGCTGATGACAATCAGGCTACTGAAGAAAATGCTACTACCAGGGCTGATGACTGCACTCCGGTCGCTGATGAAACTGCCAGGGCAACCACTAGTGTTGCACCTGAAGAAACTGTCCGGACAGCTGAAGCTTCAACCGCTGTGCCTGAAGAAACTGATCATGCCAGGGCAACTGCATCAGTTGTGCCTGAAGAAACGGAACCAATTTCCACTGCTCCTCCTGCACCTACACCAATTCCAATTTTTCCTTCTGCATCAGAAGCGAAGAAGACCAAGGCTGCGGAGCGTGCATCTGTGAAGAAACGGAAAGCATCAACTTCCTTAGAATCTTCTGCTTCAAAGAAGATGAAGAAATTGACCAGCTCGTTTGAAAATCCGATTGATGTTGTTCCAGTCTCCTGCATGCCATCAAAGGAGCTCGTTCCTTTTGATGAAGAATACGTGATCCCAAGCGGATCCGATGAAGATATTCCTTCTGCTGCTTCTTCAGAGCAGTTGGATGAAGAAATTAAAGTGGATGGAATCCCTTCAACACCAGTTGTCTCATCACTGATGCCTCAGTTCACTGCTGAAGAGGCCGGCGTTGAAGAAATAAATGAAGATGAGGATGTGGACATTGGGTGCACAACGCCAGTGATGAATGATGACTTTTGGGAAAGTCAGCACCCCAACTCTCCTTTGTTCACTCCTCTGCAACAAATTCCTCAGTCCCCGGTGACTACTGAAGTTCAAATGGGATCTGAAGAACCACACCCCACTCCGTCTATTCATGAAGAGATTCCAGCCACTAGTGCTGATGAAATTGCTGCTGAAGAATTGAACACCCAGGCTGCCACTGAAGAAGAAACTGAAATTCCTCAGCCTGCGGCTCCTGAGATTGCGATTCCTAATGTTGTGATGCAACTGACTGACACTCCTCAGACCAAGCCAAAGGATCCTTTCTCAAAGAAGCAAAAATTCAAGGTTGTTGACTTCTTCCACGAGCATGTATTCTTCACAGACTACAACCCCTATGACTCTACTCGTCTTAGAAGGAAGCGTTTCTGGACTGCCAGCCAAGCAAACTTCTATTCTTTGCTGCTTTTCAACAAAGACAAAGTCTTCGACCATGAGCATATTCCTCACGTGGACATGGAATCACTGCCTTGCTTCGCGCCCGTCCTCAATGTTCTTCATGATGCTCGACTGCTCAACTTTTGCACTGACATTGTTGATTGGAATGAAGAGCTAATTCTTCAGTTCTATGCCATGCTGCACATCATAGGAGAAGCTGAAGATGTGAACTCTTGGGTATTTGACTGGATGACAGAGAATACACACTTTAAAGCACCGGCCTCTGAATTGCTTCATGCCCTACCTGTCAGTCCTCCCCTTGAAGGTGCTCGTTACATATACCATGAACCTGAACCTACCGCTCACTACATGTAAGTATTGATGAAGCTGCTGAAGCCCGGTCAAGCCCCAAGGACCAAATTCCTCGTGAAGAAATTGTTGTTTGTGCCTAGAACTGTCTATTGCATTCCGACGAAGATACTGAGTCGAATAAAAGGCCACGATTCGAATGACGAAGAAGTTGTTGGCAACATGAAGAATCTGCTATTCAATATCATACATGGCATTCCTATCAACTACCATGACTTCTTCATGAGGACTCTGGCAAATGTTGCACTCTCTCCATTTGAGTTGAAGCCTTATGCTCCTTGGATTATGAGATTCCTCAGAACAAGGTCTTCACTCAACTACAAGGCTGATTTTCAGAATCACGTCAGTTACCTACCCCCAATAGAAGTCCTCAAGTGGACATTTCCCTCATCTGATGAAAAGGGCAAGGCTACTTCAATCATTGATGAAGGCATTCGTCCATTGGATGGTCTGTTCCGCAAAGCTGCATCCTACTCCACCAATGATGACTCTGCCACTCATGACTCTGTCGCAAATGCTTCAAAGCAAAATCCTCAAGGCACGGCTCCAAGGGTGATGATTGATCGTGAGCTTCTCCTCAGTCTTCACCAGAAGGTCGATCACAACTACAAATGGGTTAAGCGTCAGTTTGGTTCTATTCTTCACAACATGACTGCTACACACAATGCAGTGAAGAAAAACCAGTACTACCTCCATGAAGTTTTCGATCGCACCTGGGCTGTTTTGTCACATCTGTATGGTGAAGATGATCTGAAGCAGATGGGTTTCAAGCAGGACTTTGACTGGTCTCAGCCACCGGCGAAGAAATTCATGAAGACCAAAGTTCCTTCCTTGGTAGCCAGCTCATATTCTTCATCACGCGCGACTGATGAACATGAAGACTTGGAGGACACCACGGCAGGCCCTACCTCAACAACCGACCCCAACAATGCTGGCGCTCCTTCATCGACTCCGTGATGATATTCTTCAGGGGCGTTAGTCCTCATTTTCATCCCTTTTGGTCATCCGATGACAAAGGGGGAGAAATTTGAGTTAGTCTTCAAGCGGGTCTACTTATATGGGCGTTTTTTTCTAAGTTACAACTCTCGTTCTTTTGAAGACTTTGCTGGATCGAGTTGTAAACTTAAAACCCGATGGTGGTCTGATACTTTTGTTGTGTTCTTCTGCATGCTTATTCCTCGTATATGTTAATGCACGCATGCTCAATTACATCAGTCATCATTTTCTTCATGCATTTAAAATTATTTATATTATATGCTAAATGCATGTATGAATTACAAGATATAGGGGGAGATCTCCAAGATACTACTCTTCAAGTGTGCATTGCTTCAAAAGCAAATTCCTCACTATGCACATCTTCAGGGGGAGTTCTTCTATATCTTGCAATCAAATTTCTCAATATCAGTATTTACACTTCATATGTTTATCCCCGTTGAAAACTTAACCTATATTGTCATCAATCACCAAAAAGGGGGAGATTGTAAGTGCATCTAGTGCCCCTTAGTGATTTTGGTGTATTGAAGACTTATAGGTTAAGGGACTGATGTGTTTGTGAGTGTACACAGGTCTATAAGTCTATGAGGAGTTTGATATTTCCAGAGAAAGTCGGCCCCTAAAAATGAAGTTCTTTGACTGAAGACTTTGGATTTCTGAAGACTTTGAAAGTGAAGAAATTGGTGTGACCATGAAGACTTTGTATTCATTCGAGGAACATGAAGCATGAAGACTTTTGTTTTCGTAGTTTCTTTTTCTCTTTCTTGAGTCATAGGAAACACCGTACTGTTAAGGGGGGTCGAGGAAATACTAAGGAAAAGTTTTCAAGTGATGCTCAACTCAAAATCCTACACCTACCAATCCCTTCGAGTGAAGTCATTGGAAATCTCATGCAGTTCAGTCAATTTCTTCAGTGACAGAGACGAAGCTCTTCTGGTCTCTGAGGATTTTGTTCTGACTGAGGAGTTAGGAATTCGCCAGTGCGGATTGCCTACAAGTGAGGAACATGATAGCCATGAGGAATTTGGTAGTCAAATTTCCGACCGTTGCTGCACTACGCGCCAACTGTCCCAAAATATCTTTCCACTTAACGGTCATATCATTTAAGGGCATTTATGTCTTATCATGTCGGGTTGCTCCCTAGGCTATAAATAGACGCCCCCTACAACCACTAGCTGGTTGGCTGCTCCGAGAGAGACTGACACTTGTCATTTGAGAGCATCCCATCCTCCGAGGACTTTGAGCAAAAATCATCAAGTGAGGGAAACCCAAACCCAAACACCTACAAACCCAAAGTGATTGAGCATCACTGAAGAGATTGATCCTGGGTGGATCCGACGCTTGTTACCTTTGAAGACTGTGCATCTTCTAGGCGGTTAGGTGTCATGGTCTAGAGCATCCAAGAGGAAATTGTGGATCACCGAGTGACCGAGTTTGTGAAGGTTTGGAAGTCACCTGAAGACTTACCACGAGTGATTGGGCGAGGTCTATGTGACCTTAGCTCAAGGGGAATACGGTGAGGACTAAGTGTCCTGAGCTGCGTGTTCAGGACTGGGTGTCCGGGACTGTGTGTCCTCAGGTTTGAATACCTAACTGTCCTAACCAGACGTACGACTATCACAGCAGTTGGAACTGGTCTACCAAATCATTGTCTTCACCAAGCCTACTGTTTCTATTTCCTCAACCCTTCCATTTCCTCATTTCTGTGTTGTGTGCTTGTTCATATCTGTTCGAAGACTTTGACTGACGACTTTCTCAATCTTCTTAGTTCAATTTCTTCAGTCTGTTTGTCTGCATCCCGTTTTATCCTGTATTTACGTTTTCTGTACTCTGTGCTTGTTTTCATTTCATCATGAAGACCATGCTTATCTTCTATTATGTTTACATCTGAGTACCTTTTCCGCTGCAAGTAGTTCTTCTCTTAGGAATTTCCTCACCCTGAAATTCCTCAGTGAATAATTCATAAATATCGCCTATTCACCCCCCCTCTAGTCGACTTAACGCACTTTCAAAAAGACCTTCTTGTCCTCATCGACGCTAGTAGACAACATGTTCCCCTCGAGGGAAACTTCGTGTAGAAACTCCAATAGGCCAACAAGTCTTGCGTCTACACTTTTGTATAAGGTGTTCCCGCACCAATGTCGCGAAGATGGGACGGGCGGGGCACGCCGGGGTGCCAGCCGCGCGAGGCCAGCGCGAAAAGGATGGCACGCAGGACAGTCTCACGCGGCAAGGACCCCAAGAGGGGGGTACTCCAGCATCATTTATATAAGAGTGATATGGTAAGGCCTAGCTCAAGTGCGGAGTGGAACATGGCAGTAACATCTGCCTTCATCCACGGGAGCTATTCTCGCCCATTACGAGACGTAAGTAGGTCCCACTTTGGCGCGGTGCTACTCGGTTGACTCATAATTGTAGTTGATCCGCAAGTTTATTTAATGTGATTCTCTTTATCGACTTTTTACTATTTTGCATCGATCTTCTACTATTTTTCCTACTCATTATTCCTTTTTTTCTCTGAGTTTCCCCGTTTCTTTCTTTGGTTTTTAAAATGCTTTTCTCCTATTTTATTCGCCTTTTTTCTTCTTCTTTTTTTCTTCGCTTTCAATAAATGTCTAATTTTTTCATACACATTATATATGTTTCGTATGCATTATGAGCATTTTTCACATGTTTAACCATTTTCAAATACATGAATAATGTATTTTAAAATATAAGTTTTGATGTCTACTTTTTGTCATACACATTACATATGTTCTGTATAAATCTAAAATATTCCTTATACAAGTTTAAATCTTTTCAAATACACAAGTAATATTTTTTTATCAAATTCATGTTTGTGAACTTTTTTTCAGAATGGGTTAAGCATTCTCCAAAAGTTCAATATACATTGAAACATTTTTTTGAATGATACAAAAATATAACTAGGTGAACATTTTGTTAGATTGTATAAACATTTGTCATAATGCCGCAAACATATTTTTGAAAGCCTAAACATTTTTTAAATGTAACGTACTTTCTTTGGAAGGTACAAAATATTTTTATGATTTACATCAATTTTTTACATTTTATAAGATTTTTAAAAGTGCATGCTTTTTTTTATTAATGGCGCATAATTTTTTAATATACAAGAATTTTTTTCAAGTTGAGCAAATAATTGTTACACTACATTAACATTTTTACATGTGTTATAAACACTTTGAAAAGTTAAGTAATTCAAAATTTTCGTCTATATGTAGTTAGTATTTTTCAAAATTTTAACAAAAGTAAAAACAAAACTTGTGCAAGACGTCAACGTGACGAACCCACATGCTATTATGTGGCCTACTTCCAGCCCCCTACTAGGCGAGCTGAGCTATCATCTCTCATAAAGCGAGACATAGTGGTGCTGAGTTGAACCCTGGAGTTATTGGCCTTCATGATCATTTGTTTAGGGATATATCGGCCTTCATGATCCTGGTGTTAAGTATCCCTGGGAACGCCTCTACAATGCCTTTGGCGTCGGAAAACACAACTAGCGTCCAACAAGGCCGCGCCCCAAACAGCATGAGGTCGCTCGTCTTGTCCCCAACGTCTCACTCGTTCGACCCCCTAAAAAAGACTCGCTCATTCAATCGGTTGACCAGTGGGCTCCTCTAAAAAAAGGCTTACGAATTGACCGTGTGACCATTGACATTTGTAAAACAAATTGAAACAAATTGACAAGAATTAAAATAAAATCAGGTATTTAAAAAAGTTCACAAAATCGAAAAAAATCATGAGTTAAAGAAAACACAAACTTTAGGAAATTGATTGATCTTGAAAAAACGTTCAGCAATCCTAAAAAGTTGATCAATTTTGAAAAATATCCAAATTTAGAAGAAGTTCATTTATTATTTGAAAAGATCAATTTTTTAAAAAAAGTTCATCAATTTTGTAATAAAGTACATAAAGTTAAAAAAAAGTTCATCAATTTTTCCAAAAAGAACACAAAATGAAAAGGTTCATAAATAAAAAACGTTCGTCAATTTTGAGAAAAGTCGGTCAATTTTTTTAAAATCAAGCATTTGAAAAAATAAAATTAAAAAAGCAAAAGTAAAAAAACATCAAAATAATAAATAAATAGAAAAAGAAAAAAACAAAACAAAACCCGTCCATAAGAAGAAAAAAGAAAACTGCTTTTTAACCCTTACGTGGGTTAGCCCATCCTGAAAGCCTTCAAACGCCGCGTACGAAATGTATGTTAAGTGGCACTTAAGGCGCCGGATAGGATTCGGCAGTATCCCCAGCCACATGACTGAGTCTCGGGCCAGGGTGCTTATGGGCTTGAAATCCTCATCGCGAACTGGGCCGCAACACGTAGAGGTCATGAGTTGGCCCCTGGCGTTATTCGACCTAGTCCTATATCTGGGTTGTCTTTTTGTTGTGGCCCTGCCCAATGGAAATTCCCTCGTCAACAGGTTTTGTGAAAGGGTGTGGTTAGATATAAGTCTGATTCAGATTTAACTAAGTCTTAGTCAAGTGACATATAATATAAAAAAGAAAAAAGAAAACGCTAGAAAAAAACATGGCTCTCCATGCAAGATCGAACGAATATAGCATTGATTGAGACATAACCAAACCTAAGAGCATCTCCAATAAAAGATGCAAATTTGGAGATGTAAAACAGGGAATGTAAAAGTGTTTTTTACATCCCAAAAAGAGGCAACTCCAACAGATGATGTATATTCGAGATGTAAACTAGTGGGTGGCGACCGAATCGGGGCAGCGGTAGTTGGGACAGCTGCAGCGCGGTGTGATTTGGAGCGGCGGCGGCTGTGCATGGGGGCGTCGGAGGGCGGCGGGGTGGTGAATCGGGATGGTGGCGGTGCGAATCAGGGTGACGAAGGAGTGTCAGAGGGGCAGCGTGGGTGGTGAATTGGGACAGCGGCGAAGCACCGGCGGTGCAGCGGCAGCGCGGTGCGATTCGGAGCGACGGAGACTGTGCATGGGGGCGTCGGAGGGGCGGCGGGGGTGGTGAATCGGGATGGTGGCGGTGCGAATCATGGCGACGAAGGAGTGTCAGAGGGGCGGCGTGGGTGGTCAATTGGGACGGCGGGGGAGCACCGGCGGTGCAGCGGCGAAGGACCGGTGATTCGAGGCGGAGGGGCGGCGTAGGAGCGTCTAAGGGGTGGCGGGAGCTCGGCGCTGCGGGCGGCCAACTTCGCGCAGCGGGAAGAACGACGAAGTCGGACGACCGTCGGGCGGATGGGAGCTCGGCGCTGCGGGCGACCGACTTCACGCGGTGGGAAGAACCACGGAGGCGGGCGGCCGGGAGCTCACGCCTTCCTACCTCCGGCGGTGGGTAGAGGCTAGGAACAAGCCCAGCCCGTCTACGGCCACGTCGTGGAAGCCATTCAGCAGCTGGACCTCTGGCGAAGGCTTTGATTCAAAGTTGTGGCCGGAATCGAATCAGCGGCTGCGGGAGGTAGTCGGTGGTACTCCGGCAAGGCAGGTAACGAGGGACAGACGGACGGAGTCGTCGCGGGGTCGGAGGTTTGCGGGCCGGCAGCGGCGAGGTCGAAGGTGGGCGAAATCGGCCGGCGCCGGAGTTGGGCGGGCGGTCGCGCGAAAGCAAACTAAAGACAGTTGGGCGGTTGGCGCTTGGCTGCTGTTTTTACATTGTTAGTGGGTGAAGTTGCATCACGAAGTGTTATGTTTTACATCTACGAGAGACGGACATATAATTTTTTTACATCTACATCATGTGTTGAAGAGAGGTTTTTAAGCCTGGAAGACACAAAAGTTATTTATTTTTGCATCTACATCTGTTATTGAAGATGCTCTAAGTGGATTGAGACTTAGCAAAAGTGTTTCTGAAACTGCGGGGGGTTAGAGGTGACAGAGTAGCACAACGCGGCACACGGGCAAGCAAGCAGAGATCAGAGGACGAGCACCACGGCGTGCGTGTGCGTGCACCACCCGCTCCACCCTTGCCCCGCAACCCCACCGCGATCCACCGGATCGCAACCTCCGCGCGCAGGCCACCGGCCGCCGCCACCACCACCACCACCTCGCAACTTATGATAAAAACCCAAAAGGCGGCGATCTTTCCCGGCCAAAGCGAGAACGCCTATCATAATTGGGTGCTTTTCCAATGATCCGTGCTAAACTAAAGCTCGCGGGCGAGTGCGCGACGAGCCTGTCAATTTCTGTCCAGACGCTCGCGCCGACGAGCTCAACTGCCCTGCCCAGGTAGGTGCCGGTGCCGGTGGGTTCTAGCTCAGCAAAACCCCATGACTAATCATTGCGAGCTCCGTCTTTCCAAATCCACCCCGCAGTTCTCGTCCGAGATTTCCCAAAAGTAATTGCTCTCTGAACAGTGGATCGGAAGTTGACCTGGGGTGAGCGGGTGGTGAACCACGGCCGACCTTTTGGCCTGCAGCTCCAGGTGTCCCAGCTCGATGGCGAATGGCAGCACCACGCTGGGTACGGTCTCGAAACGAGCCCGCGATCTGCTGCTTGATGAGGACATCGCGTAATAGTCAACTGGAATCAGTACCACCATTTCCGCACCGTCTCTGCACTGCACCGGCCTTGTGGAAGGAACGCACAAGTCAGAAGCCTGCGGTTGCGATGTCACGCAACCCGTGCTGCGCTGATTTGTTCCAGAAGCGATCGGAAGCTTCCATAAGCCTTTGAGACCGCTTCCAGCCAAATAAGATCAGAGCGATGGAAACATCAACCCAATGGCATCGACGATTGCAGTAACAAATTTCCGTCGCCGGAACCAACAGACACCTCTGCCCAGCAACAACTCCGTAGACCATGGACGGCTCACGACGACATGTGCACGTAAGAAACGAACGTGACCGTGTCAGCCCTCCGCCGAGACACTAGATCTCCTTTGGTTTAGAGGAATTTCATAGGAATTCTAAAGGATAGGATTTTTATAGGATTTTTTCCTTTAGAGCCCTTTGGTTCATAGAAATGGATTCCTATTCCTACATAGGATTGGTTCCTATCCTCCAAATTTCATAGGAAAATAAAAAAAAGCCTAGACTCAATGGAAAAATTCCTTTGGTGTCAACCAAATGACATCTTGTTTCCTATTCCTACTCATAGGATTTGAGATACATGTCATCTCATTTCCTACAAGATTCCTATTCCTGTGATAATCCTATCCTATGAACCAAAAGAGGCCTAGATCTCTCCCCGTTCATAACGCCAGCCAGCATTCAATTCCACCCACATGACCACGCAGCTCGAAAATTTGTAGATCCGTCGCAGAATCTCAAACACAAAAAAATACTGTGATAACCTGACACGCAAATAAATGAACTGCTAGTATACACAGGCACATGAAGCTTTTTTACAGCATGCTCAGCTGACAGGCGCCAATACAGTGGCCCACATGTCAGCGGAGCGGAGCCCCTATCCGGGCACCAAATTCCTTCTCCAGTTTACAAGTAAAGCTAAAGGGGGAAAGCCCCGAAAAAAAATGGCCTCTGCGGAATCTGGGACGGACGATCGGAATATGCGGGGCGGGACGGTGGTTGGTCTCACCGGAAGCGGCCGCCGTCGGCCAGCTTCCAGGAGCGGCAGTGGTGGAGCGAGGAGCCGGAGGGGGGATGGTGCAGCGGCGACGGCCGGAGCTCGCCGGACAGGGCGGGGGCGTCCGGGGGGGCGCGGTGGTGGTTCCGCGCCGGGCTGGGGCGGACGAGCGGGCTGATGCACACCGCGAACCCCGACACGCCGGCCCCGGCGCCGCCCAGGAGGCGGCGGCAGGGCGTCTTCCGCATCGGCGACGGCCGCCACGGCGAGTCCGCCACCGAGCCGCCCTCCTCGCTGTCCTCGTACGAGCACCGCACTGGCGAGAGCCCCCGGTTGCTGATCGCGAGGGAGGAGCGCCGCCGCGGGGGCCGCGGCGACTCCGCGGCCGGCTCCTCCTTCCGGCGCCCGCGCGCGCGCGGCATGATCCCCGCGAGCCAAGATCCGTGCTTCCTCTCCTTTCCGCCATCGGCGCCCTTCTCCTCCGATCCGTCGTGCTGGTGGTGGCGGTGACCCCCGAAGAGCGCGGCGAGGGCGGAGAGCTTGCCGCTCCGGCGCCGCCTGATCTGGAACCCGATGTCGCCCTCCTCGAAGCCGGTGCCGGGCCCGACCTGGGGCGTCCGGAAGAAGAGGCGGCTGGACGGATGGCGCCACGCCCCCGGCCCGGGCCCCGAGGCGGCATCGGACTTCCGGGGGCAGACGTAGGGCGATACCGACCTCGGGAAGAGCGGGACCGGTTCCGGCGGCGGCGGCGTCGGGGGCAGCGAGGGCGCCTGGTTCTGCGCGGCGGCGAGCGCGAGCAGGCGGCCGCGGAGGCAGGCGGCGCACACGCCGACCGCGCTCTCGTAGGGGTGCGTCCGGCACCTCATGGCTCGCTCCTCGCCGCTGCCTTGCGCATTGCCGTCCCTAGCTGGACTTGGGCGCGGTGGTGACCGTGGCGTGACGGACGGACCCGGGGAGGGAGGGAGGGAGGGCGGGGTGGAGGAGCGGGGAGGTCTTGTAGGCTGGCAAAGTGGAGTCGGGGTAGTTTTCAAATGGGTTTGTTTAGGGCGGAGGAGAGATGCGTCTGTGGGAGTAATTTAGTTGGGTTTTTAAGCGGATCAGTCGGGCTGATTAGTTAAGAGCGAGTATCCTAGTCGGATGTGGACCGCCCCATCGATCTGTCGATCTACTACTCCACTGTAGTAGTGCTTTGGACTCCACGTACTGTCGTCTACCGCTAAAGTAACGTAACTAATCAGTATAGTAGCAGATCTTTGATTTTCCAGAACAGCTTTGGAGCTACATAATTTTTCTGATGCTAACACTGAAGCCACATGCTGTGATAGTAGAGGTAATAGTACCCCAGGTCCCTGAACTTGCATGTCAGGTGATGGTTTAGTCTTTGTAGTTGAAAAGCTGATTATTTCATCCTTGAACTTACAATGGATATGCAAATTTAGTCCTAGACCAATCACAAGCTCGCAAACTGGATGCCAAGTGGCCTGGCTGGTCACAGCGCAGCTTTTTACACTTAGCCCCCTGCCTTCTTGCATTTTCAACCCGCACTTCAGCACAATGTGGCACCTGAATAAATGTTGTCTCCCCTGGGTCAATAACTCATGTTCCTCCCTTGTCCTCGCCTCTCCGACCGCGCGAGCTGCTGCCGCTGGAGCTGGAGCCGCGGGCTGACGTCAGCCATAATGGCGACATCGCTGGAGCTCACCGGCGGTGTGCAGCCGCCTCCTTCCGTCCATCAAGTTAGGCCGCACGACGTCTTTCCTCCTGATTACGGTTCGTGTTCTTCATCTCCACTGTTGGTCCTCCTCTGCTTTGCTGCTCCTCCGTTGTCGGCCGTAGCACCGGCGGATCGATCTGTTTTGAGAGCGATTCTTGTACATCCAGTGGTACCTATTGCCTATTGTTCTTGCAGCGGATTAAAGAACTGATTTTGATAATAGATTTTGGTCTAGGGTTTATGTATTTCTATTTTTGGCAAAGGTTTAGGGTTCATGTGCTGCTGTGTATTTAGTGACCCTGTGTAGCCACTGCAAAGTGTGTTGAATAGGTAAGAGATCACGACTGTAACATAAATATCCAATTGTTACTAGATTTATTCAGTTAATCTGCAAGATGCAGTTAGGTGAACTTTTCTTCAGTTTACTGAACTTTTCTTCAGTTTACTATATTGCTGCACTTGAAGATGCAGTAGCTGACTTTTCTTCAGTTAACTATATTGTTGCACTTGATTTTGATTTCTCAAGGGGTGCATATATCTTTGTTGTAGTGGCTTGGTCCCTAAATCTGTAAGTGGCAGTTAACTGAATGTTTGCAGTTATTAACTGAATTTGTGCTTATATTCTGCTGTATACTTGTTATGTTGATGTTTGTGCGTATATTATGCTCTATGTGGGCGCAGTGTGTGATTCAGCAATGGGACAGAGTGTGGATACTCCTTTATTTACACTAGAACTTGAGCATGGTGGAATCTTCTGTGGACCAAGAAATAGCATGGAGTATTACAATCCATCTATGGAGGTGATTGATTATGTTGATGCTGGGTCATTCTCATATGCATTCATTGAAGAGCATCTAAAATGGCTGGGATATCATGTCCATGAGCATATAATTTACTGGCCAAGACCTAGAAAAGCAATTTCAGATGGGATGGTGAGAATTAGAGGTGATGAGGATGTGCAGCAAATGATCATAGAAAGTGCTAAGCACAAAGTGCTTGTAATGGTGGACCATTCAGATTTCGTTAGTAACTTTAGGGGAGATTTGGTAGTGTCATCATTTCAGAGCCCAGACACATTGCCCATCTCAAATGTTGTTGTAGCCAGTGCAACATCATCTCACAGCCTCATTTCAGTCAATGTTGAATGCCCCTTTCAGAGGTTGCAGCAGATTTGCAGTCTGAAGATAATTTGCTTAGTTATGGTGCGCAGTCTGAAGATACAGTTTTGTCATATCAGATTTCAGTGACAGTGATTATGACATAGATGATGGTGATGATGATCTTTATGAAGAAAACATTGACTTTGATGTTAATGAACAAGCTCAGATAGAGGAGGAAGAGGTTGAGCCTGACTATCTACTTGAAGATGAAGACCTTGACATCTCCACTGAAGAACAGGAGCAACTTAAGTACAAATTCAAAGCTTTCAATTCCATGGTGGACATGAAATCCCCTGTTTTTAAAGTGGGCATGGTCTTTGCTGATGTGGTTGAGCCGAGGAAAGCTCTTACTGCATATTCTATAAGGAACAGGGTGCAAATCAAGAAGCTGAAGAATGATAAGATAAGATTGGAGGCACTAGTAGAAAAAGGGCCTATTTGTCCCGGTTCGTAAGGGCCTTTTGTCCCAGTTCCTGAACCGGGACTAAAGGGTCGGTACTAATGCCCTGTCCCTTTAGTCCCGGTTCAATCCAGAACCGGGACAGATGGGCCTCCATGTGGCCTGTGCGCGGAGCCCAGGCAGGAGGGCATTTGGTCCCGGTTGGTGGCACCAACTGGGACCAATAGGCATCCACGCGTCAGCATTTCAGTGGCTGGGGTTTTTGTTTTTTTTAAAGGGGGTGGGGGTTGGGGGTTTTGGGGGGTTAATTTAGGTGTTTCATATATTGTGTTAGCTAGCTATAATTAATAGAGAGAAATGTCCTCTCTTATGTCCGTGCTTGGTCGACGCTACGTACTATACATACGTATAGAGAGGACTAGACACGCTAGCTAGCTAGTAAGCAAACAAAGGAAATAGAAGATCGTCATGAACATATATGCATACAGAGAGAAGTGATATCGACCACCTCTCCTTCTCCGAGAGATTGGTCGAACAACAAGTTCTCGTATATCTATCCGACACTACCGGCTACATATATACAATAATTATCTCTTACAAATATAATCATACGGACGCATAGTCCAGATAGTATTCTCCGTCTTCAGCGATCACGTGGTCAAGAAAGAATGCCGCCAATTCCTCTTGAATTGCTCGCATGCGAGCTGGTGCTAGGAGTTCATTCCGCTTCCGAAACATCTAATTTGAAGAAGGGGTCAATACATACATACATACATATATATATATATATATATATATATATGTGTGTGTGTGTGTGTGTGTGTGTGTGTGTGTGTGTGTGAATGAATGAAACTCAACACAAATGATGGTAATAAAATAAAATTGTGAATGTTGTTATTTACGCACTTCATATTGTTCGTCAGAGTAGCCCCGCTCACAGGTCGTGTGGTGGATGGACTCGCAAATGTAGTATCCATAGAAATCATTCTCTTATTCCTGCCACAACCACTTTACAAGAAATAGAGGTCAATCAAACTGATAAGCAAGAATGCCAAATGGTATTGATGAAACTAGCGCTTGAATCAATAGGAGATGCGCGGAACATGCTACTATAGTACTTACTTTCGGGTGTCTAAATTGCAGCTTCTTCGGGAGTCCCGGAGCTTTTTTGGTGATATTTTTCCAAACCCTGCCAGACAAAGAAAACAATTACTTGATATATCAGGAAATGAACAAAGTTGCTGATATGGTGGATAATGATCGATTTAACTTACTTCTCGAGCATTTGAGTCATGTCCGCATAGTCCTGGGGATCTTTTCGTCTTGAGTCTAAGACGGTTACTAGTCCCTGCTCAAGCTTAATCTCTAGGAGAATATAGTGGAAACTGCACACGCATGCATAACTCATCAATTACATTACTATAACCTTGACTAATATATAAGGGAAACCGAATATGCACAAGACAGTAACACTCACTTGAAGTTGTAAGAAAAGAGTATTATATCTTTGTTTTCATTTATTACCAACGATCGTAGCAAGTTGGCCTCGGTATCTGCGGCATGAAATTTAACCTGAGTTGCATCTATGAGATTTGTGTTAATGAACCCAATATCATCGATTTGTCTTTTCTTCAATTCGGCGATCTTCAATCTGCATAATATAGTGAGGGTAATTATAAATACATGCAATGAAAGAGCTGAGCTATATAGAGAGACTTTATGACAGAAGTAGTACTACTTACAGACAGTAGCAGGTGACCGTTGCTTTATCGAGGGCCAATTGATTGAAAAACTAAAAGAACTCCTCAAATGGAACAGGCAACAGTTCAATTCCAACGAGGTCATGCTCCTTTTTAACTCTCACATACAAAGTACTCCTCACCCAGACTCTCTGCAGATTTTCAAGTACCAATCATGCAATCTTCACATCATCGTTGATAGAGACCTTTCATCTTTGACGAGAGGCTTCCCGTACTCGTATCTTTGTATCTACACCTCCATGAAATCATAATGTACATCGTCGGGTAGGTAATCTCCAAGATTGCTATAACCGGGCACCATCCTCGGATCATTAGCATCGATGTCGCTAGGCACCTTGAGCGGGGGGGCATGATTGCTTCGCTTGTTTGCCGAGTTGGGCAATTTGTTTCCCAGCTTGTCGTTCTTTCAGCCTTTGATCACTGACAGTACTTCCCGACCGCTCTGCTTCGACAAATTCCTTTCCAATAATGCGCTCATAGTTGCCTTTTGGCAGAGTCTGGTGGTTTTGTCAGGGCAGCCAGAGTGCGCTTCGCTTTCACCGGATCTACCTTCTCCTTCGGAGGTGGATGTTTCTTTGCTTTCACCCCTTCAAAGAAGTTCCTCATTTCTTCTCGCGCGATCTTGGCGGTCTCCTTCGGGGTCCTCTCGTATGGTAACTTCTCTGGAGTCTTCAGAGAAGGACCGAATCTGTATGTCCTCCCGCCTCTGGCTGTACTGCTAGACGCCGGTAGAGCAGACAGAGCGGTTGTCTTGTTCACTTTCTTACGAGGCGGAGAAGAAGGACTACGATGCGCCGGAGCAGCCGGAGCGGCAGCAGGTCTCTTCCGCCCTTGCTGACGAGGCGGAGAAGGAGGAGGCTGGCTGCTCGGGCGCGCCGGCGCAGGCGGAGAAGGAGGCGGAGTGCCGCCACGCGCCAGAGAAGGAGCCGGCCGAGTGCCCTGATCGTCACTCGCCGGAGGAGGAGGCGGTGGAGGAGGCGGAGTGCCCTGACTCGCCGGAGGAGGAGGAGGCGGAGGCGTCCAGTTCGGAAGGTTGATGAGCTCCTTCCGCCATAGGCATGGAGTCTTCAGAGCAGAACCCAGCCGAGTCTCCCCTTCACCGGTAGGGTGGTCAAGCTGGAGGTCCTCAAATCCCTCCGTTATTTCATCCACCATCACCCTAGCATATCATTCTGGAATCGGCCGGTAGTGAAAAGTTGCACCGGGTTCAGTAGGAAAAACAGAGCCAACAGCCGCCTTGACCTTCATATTAATCCATTGCGTCATAAGGTGGCAATTTTGAGACTCCGTGATAGCATCCACGGGATAGCTGGCAGGAGCTGTCAAGACATGCTCCGGCTGAAGCAGCTCGGTGGAAGCCACGCTGCTTCTCCGCTGAGATGGCGAGGTAGCTTCGGGGGAAGCTTCGGCAGTTCGTTTGCTGCGATTTGCTTCTCGTCCCTCTATCGCTTGTACCCTAGCATGCAGCGCCTGCAGTTGGGTCTGCTCCACTTTCTTCCTCCTCTCATGGCATTTGTAACCGCCTGCGTCCGGAAACCAAACCTTCCACAGAATGGAGCCTGGCGTGCCTCGTGTCTGTCCAGGGTGCTCAAGATTCCCGAGGGCCATTGTGAGCTCGTCGTTCTCTCTGTCTGGAACGAACGTCCCTTGCTGCGCTGCTTCGATATACTGCTGAAGCTTCTTGACTGGTATGTCCATTTGATCGTTCGTCCAAATGCACTTCCCTGATACAGGGTCCAAGGTTCCGCCAGCCCCGAAGAACCAAGTCCGGCAACGGTCTGGCCAGTTAATTGTCTCTGGTTCGATCCCTTTATCAACCAGATCATTCTCCGTCTTGGCCCACTTGGGTCGGGCCACGAGGTAGCCACCTGACCCCGTGCGATGGTGATGCTTCTTCTTCACAGCATTTTGCTTGTTTGTCGCCGACATCTTCTTACTCTTTTCCGATGTCTTGTGGGCCACAAATGCAGGCCAGTGATCTCTGATCTTCTCATACCTGCCCTTGAATTCTGGTGTCTCTTTATTTTCGACAAACTTATTCAGCTCTTTCTTCCACCTCCTGAATAGTTCTGCCATCCTCTTAAGAGCAAAAGACTTGATTAATTGCTCTTTAACTGGCTTCTCCGGATCATCCTCTGGCGGTAGGGTGAAATTTGACTTCAGCTCAGTCCAAAGATCATTTTTCTGCATATCATTGACATAAGACACCTCAGGGTCTTCTGTAGCCGGCTTTAACCATTGCTGGATGCTGATCGGGATCTTGTCCCTAACCAGAACCCCGCACTGAGCAACAAATGCGCTCTTTGTACGGAGCGGTTCAATCGGTTGGCCGTCGGGCGCGATCGCTATGATCTCAAACTTTTCATGCGAGCTCAACTTTTTCTTCGGGCCTCGTCTCTTTACCGAAGTTGTGCTCGATCCGGAGGGCTAGAAAAAAGAACAAAGACTTAATTAATATGTGTACATACCAAAACAATGAATGCATCAATTAGCTAGTCAGCACAAGCTTAACTAATATATATACCTGGCCGGACTCGGTTCGGTCACCGGAGACGTCATCACGGTCTCCTTCTTGCACCGGCATTGGGTCACCGGAGCCGTCCTCACGGTCTCCTTCTTGCACCGGTATTAGGTCACCGGAGCCATCATAACCATAGCCAGCTGCTTCCAGACTATTGGTGTCGTTGAGAAACAACGAGCAGACGGCATCACTTCCTCGTGCGATTATGTCCCCCAACAACTCTTCTTGTACTTCGTCTCGGGCGGTGTCCATAGTTTCTACAAATATTTACAACATGGCAATTATTATTCAAACATGAGAGATGGATATATTAGTGGCAAATGTAGAACTAATATTAATTAGTGGCCTCGACGATGCTTCTCTAGGGTTTGAGGTGGCCTCGACGCTGCTTCTCTAGGGTTTGGGGTGGCCTCGACAATGCTTCAAGGATAAAAAAAGAAGAGGAAGAAGAAAAAAGAGAGGAGAAGAAAGAATAGAGGAGTTAACTCTTCTTTTATCGGTAACGAGGGTCGTCGAGGGTCGCCGAGCGGTAGAGGAGACCCTAAATAGCAAGTATCGTGGGTGTGAGATACATGTGGCCGTCGGTGTCGGACACTACATCCACGTCCCACAAGTGACGCGGGCGTCGAAGCCCGCGTCACTTGTGGGACGTGGATAACTTCTCCTCTTTTTTTCTCTTCCTCTTCTTTTTTATCCTCTTCTTCCTCTCATGTTCGACGACCCTCGACCCCTCAGCGACCCTAGACCCCCTCTCGACCGTTGACACCTCGGCGACCGTCGACCCCCTCTCGACCCTCGACCCCTCGGCGACCCTAGACCCCCTCTCGACCCTCGTTCCCAATAAAAAAAAGAGGAAGAAGAAGAAAAAAAAGAGGAGAAGAAAGAATAGAGGAGAAGAACTCTCCTCTATTATTTCTTCTTCCTCTTATTTTTTTATCCTCTTCTTCCTCTCATGTTCGACGACCCTCGACCCCTCGACGACCCTAGACCCCCTCTCGACCCTTGTTCCCGATAAAAAAAAGAGGAAGAAGAAGAAAAAAAGAGAGGAGAAGAAAGAATAGAGGAGAAGAACTCCTCTATTCTTTTTTCTCCTCTTTTTTTCTTCTTCCTCTTCTTTTTTATCCTCTTCTTCCTCTCATGTTCGACGACCCTCGACCCTCGGCGACCCTACACCCCCTCTCGACCCTCGACACCTCGACGACCGTCGACCCCCTCTCGACCCTCGGCGACCCTAGACCCCCTCTCAACCCTCGTTCCCGATAAAAAAAGAAGAGGAAGAAGAAAAAAAGAGGAGAAGAAACTCTTCTTCCTCTCATGTTCGATGACCCTCGACCCCTCGGCGACCCTAGACCCCCTCTCGACCCTCGACACCTCGGTGACCGTCGACCCCCTCTCGACCCTCGACCCCTCGGCGACCCTAGACCCCCTCTCGACCCTCGACCCCTCGGTGACCGTCGACCCCCTCGAATGAACAAAAATTAAACTAATAAAAATAAAAAAACATATAGCAACATATGAACAAAAACATATATCCACATACATACACATATACATTACATATATATATATATATGAAAAAAAATTAAACTAATAAAAAACAGAGCCGGGCGGCGGCTCACAGCGCGGGGCCAGGCGAGGGCGCCGGCGCGCGGGGGCACGGCGGTGACGGCGACGAGGAGCGGGCGGCGACGGCGACGGTGACGAGGCAGGGGCTCGGGGCGGCGCGCGCGAGCAGGGGAGCTCGAGGCGATGACGGGGGCGGTGAGGGCGCTGGCGCGCGGGGGCGGGACGGGGCAGGGGCAGGGCGACGACGACGAGGAGCGGGCAGCGACGGCGAGCACGGGGTAGGGGCGCAGGGCGACGACGACGGCGAGCACACGGGCAGCCTGGCAGCGTCGAGGAGGTCGGCGTCGTCGGGGGCAACTGGCGAGGGAAATCTGGAAATTTCCCAAGTGTTGCTTATATAGCAAAGGCTTTGGTCCCGGTTCGTGGCACAAACCGGGACCAATGCCCCCCTTTAGTCCCGGTTGATGCCACCAACCGGGACCAAAGGCCTTTGGTCCCGGTTGGTGGCATCAACCGGGACTAAAGGGGGGCATTGGTCCCGGTTGGTGCCACGAACCGTGACCAATGCACCCCTTTAGTCCTGGTTGGTGGCACCAACCGGGACCAAAGGTTGTGTGCTAGAATTGGCGCAGTGCGGTGGGATGTTTAGTCCCACCTCGCTAGCCGAGAGGGGCTTGGAGTGGTTTATAAGCTCTGCCGAGCCGACCACTTCGAGCTCCTTTCTACTGCAGGCTTACGGGCCTAAATCCATTGTGTGTGCCTATGGGCCTACTGGGTCTCCTGCGGGCCTGAATCCTGGCCCATGGTAGGGTTTCTAGTCGTAATCAGGCCGTGGGGGCTCAGTAAGAAGCACTTTTTTTGTTTTTTTGTTTTCTTTACTTATTGTTGTTATTTTTAAATTTTTTTCCAGTTTTTTTGTTTTGTTTTCTACATTATTTATTTTCTTTTGTTTTTTGCTTTATTTTTTAATTCCTTTTGCTTTTAGTTTTAGAAAAATTATAAACTTTCTGTTAGTGCCATTAGTTTTCAAATTTGAAAACACTTTTTTTTGTTTTTTGTTCTCTTTACTTATTGTTGCTATTTTTAATTTTTTTTCCCAGTTTTTTTGTTTTGTTTTCTGCATTATTTATTTTCTTTTGTTTTTTTATTTATTTTTTAATTCTTTTTTGCTTTTAGTTTTAGAAAAATTATAAACTTTCTGTTAGTGCCATTAGTTTTCAAATTTGAAAACACTTTTTAAGTTTTTTTTGCTTTTAGTGCCTATTTTTTCCAGTTCTTTTGTTTTGTTTTCTGCATTATTTATTTTCTTTTGTTTTTTGCTTTATTTTTTAATTCTTTTTGCTTTTAGTTTTAGAAAAATTATAAACTTTCTGTTAGTGCCATTAGTTTTCAAATTTGAAAACACTTTTTTAGTTTTTTTGTTTTCTTTGTTGCTTTATTTATTTTATTTTGTTTCTACTTACAACAAAATACTTATTGTTGCTATTTTATTTTTTTCAGTTTTTTTGTTTTGTTTTCTGTATTATTTATTTTCTTTTGTTTTTTTCTTTATTTTTTAATTCTTTTTGCTTTTAGGTCAGCAAAATTATAAACTTTCTGTTAGTGCCATTAGTTTTAGAAAAATTATAAACTTTCTGTTAGTGCCATTACTTTTCAAATTTGAATAGTTAAAATTTGAATTCTTGAAAATTTGTGTGAATCACAAGTTTGTTATTAACTTTACTAAAAAATGAACATAGATGCACCTATAGAGAAAATTCGACCTAAATTCATAGTTTTCAAATGAACTCTGAAAAAGTTGGCATAGCATACTCGTGTGTTACAAAGTTGGCATGGTATCATCATAATAGTTGCGGGAGAAAGTCTTCACTTTTTCTTCGCTTGTGTCATTTGCTTATTGCGCCGTAACCATGGATAATCTTCATCGTTTATCAGGATGCTTGGGTCAGCCTTGACATTGAAGGGAGGAATTTCATGAAACTTTTCATAATCTTCAGACATGTTTGTCTTGCCCTCCACTCCCAGGATATCCCTTTTTTCCTGAAAGAACTATGTGGCGCTTTGGCTCATCGTATGATGTATTCACTTCCTTATCTTTTCTTTTTGTCGGTTTGGTAGACATGTCCTTCACATAGATAACCTGTGCCACATCATTGGCTAGGACGAACGGTTCGTCAGTGTACCCAAGATTTTTCAGATCCACTGTTGTCATTCTGTACTGTGGGTCTACCTGTACCCCGCCTCCTGACAGATTGACCCATTTGCACTTAAACAAAGGGGCCTTAAAATCATGTCCGTAGTCAAGTTCCCATATGTCCACTATGTAACCATAATATGTGCCCTTTCCGCTCTCGGTTGCTGCATCAAAGCGGACACCGCTGTTTTGGTTGGTGTTCTTTTGATCTTGGGCGATCGTATAAAATGTATTCCCATTTATCTCATATTCTTTGTAAGTCAATACAGTCAAAGATGGTCCCCTGGACAACAAGTGCAGCTCATCACAAACAGTGTTGTCACCTCTGAGACGTGTTTCCAACCAATTGCTGAAAGTCCTGATGTGTTCACATGTAATCCAGTCGTCGCACTGCTCCGGGTGTTTGGAGCGCAGACTGTTCTTGTGTTCATCGACATACGGGGTCACCAAGGTACAGTTCTGTAGAACTGTGTAGTGTGCTTGAGATCAAGAATATCCGTCCCTGCATATTATTGAGTCACTTACAAAAGTGCCTTTTCCAGTTAGTCTCCCCTCATACCGCGATTTAGGGAGACCTATCTTCTTAAGGCCAGGAATGAAGTCAACACAAAACCCGATAACATCCTCTGTTTGATGGCCCATGGAGATGCTTCCTTCTGGCCTAGCGCGGTTACGGACATATTCGTTTAGGACTCCCATGAACCTCTCAAAGGGGAACATATTGTGTAGAAATACGGGCCCCAGGATGATAATCTCGTCGACTAGATGAACTAGGACGTGCGTCATGATATTGAAGAAGGATGGTGGGAACACCAGCTCGAAACTGACAAGACATTGCGCCACATCACTCCTTAGCCTTGGTACGATTTCTGGATCGATCACCTTCTGAGAGATTGCATTGAAGAATGCACATAGCTTCACAATGGCCAATCAGACGTTTTCCGGTAGAAGCCCCCTCAATGCAACCAGAAGCAGTGCGTCATAATCACGTGGCAGTCATGAGACTTTAGGTTCTGAAACTTTTTCTCTGGCATATTTATTATTCCCTTTATATTCGACGAGAAGCCAGTCGTGACCTTCATACTGAGCAGGCATTCAAAAAAGATTTCTTTCTCTTCTTTCGTAAGAGCGTAGCTGGCAGGACCTTTATACTGCTTCGGAGGCATGCCGTCTTTTTCGTGCAAACGTTGCAGGTCCTCCCGTGCCTCAGGTGTATCTTTTGTCTTCCCATACACGCCCAAGAAGCCTAGCAGGTTCACGCAAAGGTTCTTCGTCACGTGCATCACGTCGATTGAAGAGCGGACCTCTAGGTCTTTCCAGTAGGGTAGGTCCCAAAATATAGATTTCTTCTTCCACATGGGTGTGTGTCCCTCAGTGTCATTCGGAACAGCTAGTCCGCCGGGACCCTTTCCAAAGATTACGTGTAAATCATTGATCATAGCAAGTACGCGATCACCGGTACGCATGGCGGGCTTCTTCCGGTGATCTGCCTCGCCTTTAAAATGCTTGCCTTTCTTTCGACATTGATGGTTGGTCGGAAGAAATCGACGATGGCCCAGGTACACATTCTTCCTGCATTTGTCCAGGTATATACTTTCAGTTTCATCTAAACAGTGTGTGCATGCATGCGTGGTGTCCTTTGTTTGTCTGTCCTGAAAGTTTACTGAGAGCGGGCCAATCGTTGATGGTCACGAACAGCAACGCCTTTAGGTTAAATTCCTCCTGTCTGTGCTCATCCCACGTACGTACACCGTTTACATTCCACAGTTGTAAAAGTTCTTCAACTAATGGCCTTAGGTACACATCAATGTCGTTGCCGGGTTGCTTAGGGCCTTGGATGAGAACTGGCATCATAATGAACTTCCGCTTCACGCATGTCGGGTGGTAGGTGCGACATATGCCAACGGGTGGCTTATCATTGTGGGAGCCAGTAAAACATCGCCGGTGCCTGGAAACGGGATGAGGCGAAGACATGCACGCCGGCGAATCTTACCCAGCTTCAGGGCTCTCCGTGGAGATAACACCCCTACTGCTGCTCTGCAGGGTCTCCGCATGATCACTTGATGAACAAGTAGCTACACGGTGCTCCTTGAGCTGTTTGGCGAGAGGAGGAAGAAGGGCTCTGCTTGCTCTCTTCTCTCCTTACGTGGTGTCTAAAACTAGCAGGGATCAACCCTTTGCATGGGTGTCCCAGGGGGTTTATATAGGCCTACCCACCGGGGGTATAACGGTAATCCGGCTGGGCGCGGGGCCCAGCCGTGTGTGTCTACGCTCTCCAGCTTTTGCGCCGGCTGCTGGGGCCCGCCGGCTAGTGGGTCCCACCGGCTGCCGGCCCCTTGGTCGACACGCAAGCCCCACTGTCCAGGGCCTTGTCGGTGGCTGGTTATTGTTGCTCAATCTTGGTGACGAGAGCTTCGCCGAGGTAAGCGTGGCTACAGTGCTGCCGTCCAGCGGGTGACCACTGTAGCCTCACCGCGTCTTGTCTCCTTAATGGGGCGTCTCCTTTGAGGGGGTGGCAAGCCGGCTGGAGAGAGCCGGCTCCGTCTTGGGCCGACTGGGGGAGGCCAGGCCACCTTCGGGTGTCTCTCTGCCCGAAGGGGCCCACCGCCCATGGGCCATACTGGTAGCCCGTCGTGGATGACATCAGGGTCAACGTGGCAACAGTGCTGCGCCGGACGGGTCATGGCCACCCGTACGGCACACTGTGCCAGGCGCGCTCCGGGATTCGAGGGTGGCTTCACTGTAGCCACGCCCCGTCACATCGCCGTTAGGTGTATGCAGACTTCGAGGGTACGGTCTTGATCGCTTTATGGGAGCCGGCTCCTTGGAGTCGGCCTTCTCGCAGCCCGCTCTTAGGAGCCGGCCCTCCCGCGGCTTTCTTTATGAGGGCTGAAGTCGGGCCGCCTTCCAATAGCCGGCCTGGGAGATAGCCGGCCAGGGGAAGGCGGCCCCATGTCTTGGATCCTTGAGAGCCGGATCGGCTCGTAATTTTTTTAGAAAGGCCAGGGGGAGCCGGCTAGGCTACCCGTGGTCACTTACTCCGACAGTAGTCCCCGAAGCTGGGCGAGCTTCGAGGCTGATAAAGGGACGAGAAGCTTGGTCAGCTTCCTATCCTAAGGGGCCGGCTTTGCTTGTGCGCGTCGTCTTCGGAAAAGCTTCGTTTCTCGTAGGCGGGAACGCGGGCCACGTGGCGAGGAAATCCTACCAACGCACGCGCGCGACGGGACGCCGCCGCAGGCCCGAGCCCGCCACTCGCAAGCCTCGGTCCGAGCGCGGATCTTCCGCGGCCCACATGGACCACTCGCCTTCCCGCGGCGGTTTTATTCTGCCATCAAGGCACAATAATCGCGGGACGTGTGGGAGTGGGCGCAGTTGATCCCCACGTTCCCCCACGCCGCGCCTCCTCGGCTCCGCCGCGCGGTCTATAAGTAGGAGAAGGAGGGGGAGCGGCAGAGGCTCGCGCGCTCTCCCTCACTCCGCCCCTTCTCGCCCTCCTTCTCCTTCTCTTCCCCGCAGCAGCTCTTTGCCGCGCCATTCCGCCATCGCTTCGTTTCGCCGCCGCATCGTCTTGCTTCTCGCCGCGCTGCCCCATGGCGCTGTCAAGCTCGTGGGATGGCTCCAACGTCCATGAGGACCACGTCCCGTTCCTCCGCCAGACGCGATGCCTGCCCAGCGAGGACTTCGTTCGAGTTCGTCTAGCACCGGAGAAGGAGATTTCGCCGGCACCGGAGGAGGGCGAGCAGGTGATTTTCCACCCGCACTGCCTGCGCGGCTTCGGCCTTCCGGCGAGCGGGTTCCTCCGAGCCTTCCTCGAATTCTACAACCTCCAGCCGCATCACCTCACGCCCAACGCGGTGATGCTGCTGTCGGCCTTCGTCATGCTGTGCGAAGGCTTCCTTGGGGTCCTCCCCACGCTCGAGATCTGGGTGGAATTCTTCCAAAGCAAGCTCAGCACCGTCGTCGCGGGCGTGCCCGCCCCTTGCGGAGCCTTTATTGCCATGAGGCGGGTGAGCGAGAATAACCCGTTCTCGCCCATCCCGCTGATCTAGTCGGTGAAGCTCTGGCAGAAGTCATACTTTTACGTGAAGAATGTCGCGCAGCAAGGCGACTATGTCAACCTGCCAGCTTATGAAGCCGGCCCGCCGGCTGGGAGGCGACCTTCGTGGAGCTACCCGGCCAGGTCGTTGTCTCAGGCCGGGAACGCAGCCGTCTCCCGGCTTCGGGTGATGATCCAGTCGGAGGGCCTGACCGGAGCCGACTTGGTGGCCGCCTTCGTGGAGCGCCGGGTTCTTCCCCTCCAAGGCCAGCCTCACATGGTTTGTCAGATGAGCGGCCGCTTCGACCCAAGCTGGCTGAGCACCAGGGAGATGCCTCATGCGGAGGTCTTCTACATGGTGAACTATATCTTCAACTGCAAGCTCGCCGAGGATTGGCGATACGGCAAGGAGCTGTATTCCCGCGCCAACCCTCCGCCTGCCGTAAGTTCTTTCTTCTTTTCTTCCTTTGGTAGCCGGCCGCATGATAGCCAGCCTCTGATCAGTCGGTTTGCCCCTAGCAGAACCCTCTCCTTCCGCCGACGACCGGGGCCGTAGGGATAGAGCGCCAGCTCGTCCCTGACCGCATGGTGGACGACGCCGACGACCCGGACTTGGGAGCGGCCGCCATGGAAGACGCCATTGTGGGGGAAAGCGACGAGGTCGGAGGCACGGGGCTCACGGCCGGCTTCGAGGACTGGCCGGATGATGTCGAGGTCGAAGTCGCCCCGCGCCGCCAGCCGGCGCCTGATCATCAAGGCGCGAGCTCGTCCGCCGCGCCGGCTGCTGGCGGCGGCGCCCAGAAGCGCCGGACCGTGTCAATCCTCTTCGGCAGCCGGCCGAAGAAGTCCAAGGCTTCCGCAGCGGCGACCAATCGAGATGAGGCGGCCGCGAAGGCGGCCCGCTTCCGCAAGGCGGTGAAGCAGCCGCAGGCGATCTCAGCGTAAGTCGTCGAATGCTTGGCCACATATTTTTTGTTGTTCTTTTCGATTGAAAACTCTTCTAAACCTTTCTTTGCTCGCCGGACAGGGCGCCGCTTTCCCTTGAGCGGGGTCCGGGCGGCTCCGTAGTCGGGCCGACTGGAGGGTTTTCGGGCTCCCGCCGCGTGGATCCCCGTGCCGACCTCAGGGAGGCCATGGAGCGGAATGCACGAGAGGTGCGGGAGGAGCGGGAGGCGGCGGAGCGAAGGGCCGCCCAGGCGACGAAGGAGCGGGCCGATGCAGCAGCCAAGGCCCGGGCAGAGGCGGCAGCTGCGAAGACGGAGGTGGAGGCTTCGCACAACCAGCCTCCACTGCTAGCCATTCCCCTCCGCGCCGTGGCCCCCAAAATTCTTGTGCCTCCACTGGAGGAGGTCGACCAAGAACCACCGGTGATGGAGCGGAGGGAGGACTCCGTGATCTTCGAGGAGGGGGCGCCGCCGGCAGCGCCAACCGGAGCGGGCCAAGGCGGCCAGTCGGCTGCGGCGCCAGAGCAGCTGGCCGGGGGTGAGCCGGAAGCAGGAGCCGGCCTCGAGGTGCATCCGGCAATGCGCCGGCGCGCAGGGGGAGGCACCGCTGCGCCGAAGCCACACCGAGCTACGGGTGCCAGCCAGATGGCGGAGGCCTTGGAGGCGGCCAGCACCGGCACGTCCGAGTGGACTCCCAGCGGCGGGACGGGCGAGCTGAATGTGGCGGCCCAAGAGGTTCAGAACCGGCTTCAGGCCCAAGCCGCCTCGCTGCAGCAATACACCCAGGAGTTCCTTGCGACACGGGCCGTCATCCGGGTGAGTCTTCTATCTTTGGTTGTTTTGTTCTCTTGATTTCTTCCGTGGGGGCGCGTCAGCGCACCCACTGGGTGTAGTCCCTGAGATTCGGGCCGACTGCTGAGTAGTCGGGTCGGATCTTCCTTGACGACTACCTTATTCTTGCCTCCTGCCTAATCTTCCAGGAGTATCATAACCTCCGCGCTGCCGCCTTCAACTGCCAGGCTCAGGAGCTGGGTCGGAGAGCCGAAGACCTGATTAGCAGCCGGAGTACGTACTTGGTTTCGTTCATCTGTTGTGGGGGCGCGTCAGCGCACCCACTGGGTGTAGTCCCCGAGATTCGGGCCGACTGCCGAGTAGTCGGGTCGGATCTTTCCTGACGACTTCACCTTACTGGTTTTTCTTTTGTCTTTCGTGCTCGCAGAAGCCAATGCCGACCTAAGGGGGCAGCTCAGCGAGGCGCAGGCCGCCCTTCGCGCCAAGGAAACCGAGTACGACGCCTTGGTCCTGGAGCATGACCGCCTGGCCAAGAAGCTGGCTGACCAGGAGGAGAGCCACAAGGCGGCTCTGAAGAAGGCGCGGGATAACGAAGCTGCCCTGAAGGCCGAGTTCGAGACTGAAGCGGCGGGCTGGGCTGAGACCAGGCAAGCGCTGAATGAAGGCTTCGGCCGTATTGAGGATTTAATCGACGGTAAGCCGCCTTTCTCGCTCCTTGCCTACCCCTTGCCGCCTGACTTGTGTTCTGACTTGAGCTGCTTTTTATTCTCTGTGCAGACTACTTTCCTGGCTACTCCGTCTTTGCCGCCCAAACTATTGAGGCCCATCGCGAAGCGCACCGGCAGGCGGGGGCTGAAGTCGCGCCGGACGCGAGTCGGTCGCTCGAAGAGCAACTCTTGGCGGTCCAAGCGCGGCTGCAGCCGGCTCATCATATGCTCCGCCGCCTCCAGCGCCGGAGCGCAGGTGTTTGCCGCCCTCTAGCCAAGCGAGACGATTCCCCGCACCCCGAGTCGGACTGCCGATTGGCTGGAGGTTGCGGTTGGCCGCTTCGAGGCCTGGAAGGCATCGGCGGCCCGGCTTGGAGCTGGGCGGGCGCTGGAGTTCGTCCGAGCTTGGTATCCGGGGCTGAACCTGGACCAGCTGCGCACCTGGCGGCTAGAGGCCGACGAAGAGCTAGCAGAGGTGCGGCCGGCTATCGCCCAGCGCGCATCGACAATCGCCGAGTGTACTGACATCAGCGTCTTTGCTCCCGAGATTAATGATGACGGCGTTGCCCAGCCGGAGGAGTGGTTCGGGCTGGACCCGGCGGCGGGTGAAGACTCGGCAGAAGAAATCGCCTCCAGCGACGAAGGCGAAGACGACAAAGGAGAGGAAAGCGAATACGTCGAGCCGGCCGGTGGAACAGCCAGCCAGCCTCAGCCTGACCGTGCCTCCAGCAACAGGGCGCGCGCGAGCGCGCCCTTTGCGGGAGGCGGTGATCATGCCGAGGTTCGCCAGCCGGCCGCTCCTCCAGCCGGCACTGCCGTCTCCACCGACCTTCCCGGCTCGTCAGTCGCTCCGCCGGCTTAATCTACCGTCCTTGTTTTTTCCTGCCTATTGCCTTCTGAACAATTTTATTAAGCTTCTGCAGTTCCACCCACTGGGGGTGTATCCAAACTATGTTGAATGCTGGCCTTTTGAAGGTCTTTTATGTAAATATTAACTTGTGCATGTTTGGTTTCCATTCACGTATGCTTTTTATCCTTAGGCTATTTCCTTTGTCGCCTTCCCCTTTTGGGGAGGCAAGTACTCGAGCTTTCTTGGATTGAGGTGAAGTGAATGGAAGCCAGCCGGCCGGCTACTCTGGTAGCTGGTCGACGGTGGGAGAAAAACCGGCTTTTGTTATATTTGTCCATTAGTCCCTAGCCGTTTTTCGTGTGGGCACCCGTTCCTGTCCTTAACTCTTGTCAGCCGGACAGCCGGTTCTTCGAACTGCGACTTTTAGCAAGAGAAGGCTTGGGAGCCGGCACACTACTTGTCTGACTGCGGGTAGGACTTCTAATATAACTCCAGGCGGCCAGTCCCCGGGCCGACTAGTCGAACCCGGTGTCGGACGGAAAAAAGTGAATGCAATGACAAGGCCATAAGCATGATACTTTTCATTTATTGACAAAAGATGGTAGTCCCCGAGCTCTCCTCGGGGGCCCTATTGTCTCGTACTTAGTACAAAAGTTAGTGTGATACATACTGCATTTCAGCTGTAAAACCTTTGGAGGAGTTTGGCATTCCATGGTCGTTCCGACTCTTTGCCGGAGTCGTCTCTCTTTCGTGCCTTCGGCTTCTGCGCGTCGATCAGGTAGTAGGAGTCGTTGCCTAAGGCTCTGCTGATGACGAAGGGGCCCTCCCAAGGGGCCGAGAGCTTGTGCTGGCCGGCTGTTCGCTGGATCAGCCGGAGCACAAGATCACCCTCTTGGAAGGATCTTGGCTTGACCTTCCGGCTGTGGTAGCGGCGCAGGCCTTGCTGATAGATGGCAGACCGGCTAAGGGCTAACAGCCGGCTTTCTTCCAGCAGGTCGACGCCGTCTTCTCGTGCTTCCTTGGCCTCCGCTTCCGTGTACATGGTTACTCTAGGAGAGTCGAACTCGATGTCAGTTGGGATGACCGCCTCGGCACCATACACGAGGAAGAAAGGGGTGAAGCCGGTTGACTTGTTTGGTGTAGTGCGCAGACTCCAGAGGACAGCCGGCAGCTCATCGAGCCAACAGCCGGCTGAACGCTCCAGTGGTACGATCAGTCGGGGCTTGATGCCGGAAAGGATGAGGCCGTTGGCTCGCTCGACCTGGCCGTTTGACTGCGGGTGGGCGACGGATGCTAGATCCAACTGGATGCCTTGCGTCACGCAGAAACGTGCCAAGGCTCCCTTGGCGAAATTTGTGCCATTGTCGGTGATGATGCTGTGTGGCACGCCGTACCGAGTTGTTATATCTGCGATAAATGTGACGGCAGTCGGCCCATTCAGCTTCTTGATCGGCTTTGCTTCAATCCATTTGGTGAATTTGTCCACGGCGACAAGCGGATGTGTCATGCCGCCGCGCGCCGTCTTGAATGGGCCCACCATGTCTAGTCCCCAAACGGCGAAGGGCCAAGTGAGGGGAATGGTCTTGAGTGCTGAAGCCGGCATGTGTTGCTTGGAGCTGAAGAGTTGGCACCCTTTGCAATGTTTGACTAACTCCTTGGCGTCATCCAAAGCAGTCGGCCAAAAGAAACCATGGCGGAAGGCTTTGGCGACGAGTGATCTTGAGGCCGCATGGTGGCCGCATTCTCCTTGGTGGATGTCTCTGAGGATTGCAATGCCCTTCTCTTGCTCGACGCATCGCTGGAGGACTCCAGTGACACTGCACTTGACGAGCTCTCTGTTGACGATGGTGTATGCTCCGGTTCGGCGTTGGACTTGTCTTGCCTCTACTTCGTCAACCGGCAGATCTTGGTTTATTAGGAAGTTGAGGATGGATTGAGCCCATGACGGAGCTGCGACTTCTTCTATTGCCAAAACGGCTACTGCGACCAGGGCGGGCGGGCTGGGCGGTGAAATGCTGGAGTCGGCCGCCGCCTGTTGTGTTGGTGTAGTTTCCGGGCCGACTACTGCAATCCCCGAGCCGGGTGAGGCAGTCCCCGGGTCGGGCGTAACTACGGAAGTCCCCGAGCCGCCTGCTGATACCCCCTGGCCAACTATCGAAGTCGCCGGGCCACCTGCTTGGCTCTTCGAGCCGAACCCGGCCGCGTTGGGGTCAGGCGGCACGAAGATGGAATCAGACTCTGGAGACGGCTTGATAGACGGCTTGAGGGGGCGTTGTAGAGAGACGCCGGTTGGTATTGCTTGCCGGGTGGAGCCTATTCGAGCCAGAGCATCAGCTGGTTCGTTGTCGCTCGTGGTACGTGGAGGAACTCGCATCCTTCAAAATACCCACTGATCTGCTGAACGAGGAAGCGGTAGCTTGCCATATTTGCGTCCTTGGCGTCCCAGTCGCCGGATGATTGCTGGACCACAAAGTCCGAGTCGCCATAACATAGGATCCGGCGAATGCCGAGCTCTTTGGCAAGCGGGAGCCCGTGTATGAGCGCCTCGTACTCGGCTACATTGTTGGAGGCGGCAAAATGGATTTGCAGCGTGTATCTGAGCTTGTCGCCTTTGGGAGAGGTGAGGACGATGTCGGCTCCCAAGCCGGTGCGCATCTTGGACCCATTGAAGTGCATGCGCCAATGAGTGGAGTCGGGAGC
The DNA here is from genome assembly GCF_018294505.1 of Triticum aestivum. Classification (NCBI taxonomy): domain Eukaryota; kingdom Viridiplantae; phylum Streptophyta; class Magnoliopsida; order Poales; family Poaceae; genus Triticum; species Triticum aestivum. Next base: position 704,999,471 of record NC_057797.1, on the reverse strand, counting down.
CGGCGGCAGGTACTGGGTCTCGGCCCAGTCGACGAGGAAGTCGGCCAATGCTTGGGATTTGATGGCGGTATGAGGCTGGTAGAAGATCGCGTAAGGGGCCAGCTTGATGGCCCATTTCGCCACCCGGTCGGATGCATCCCGGCTGCCTATGATCTCGGCCAGCGGGGCGGTGCATACAACCGTGATGGGATGTTCTTGGAAGTAGGGCTTCAGCTTCTTGATGGCGAAGTGCACGCCGTAGCACATCTTCTGGTAGTGCGGGTAGTTCTACTTCGAGGTAGACAACACCTCGCTCAAATAGTACACCGGCCTCTGGACCGGCTGGGCTCGGCCTTCTTCTGAGCGTTGGACTACGATGACGGTGCTGACCACCCGGCTGGTTGCGGCAATGTAGAGGAGCATGGGCTCTTTCTCAGTCGGCGCCGCCAGGACAGGCGGCGTGTCCAGCATCTTCTTCGGCTCATGAAAAGCTTGATCGGCTTGGTCATTCCACTCGAAGTGGTTGGTCTTCTTCATGAGGCGGTAGAGAGGAAGAGCTTTCTCTCCGAGCCGGCTGATGAAGCGGTCCAGGGAGGCCAAGCATCCGGTAAACTTCTGGACGTCTCGAAGTTTGGTGGGAATCGCCATTCTCTCAATGGCCTTGATCTTTACTGGGTTGCATTCGATGCCGCGTTCGGAGACCAGGAAGCCTAGGAGCTGGCCGGCTGGCACTCCGAACACACATTTCTCGGGGTTAAGCTTGATTTGGAACCGGCGTAGGTTCTCAAATGTTTCCTTAAGGTCTTCCAGCAAGGTGTCATGCTTCTCCGTCTTCACCACAATGTCGTCTATGTAGACGTGGGCATTTCTGCCGAGTTGCTTGAGGAGGCACTTCTGCATGCAACGCTGAAAAGTGGCACCGGCATTTCTCAAGCCGAATGTCATAGTCAGGTAGCAGAAGGCTCCGAATGGCGTGATGAAGGCGTTCTTCAGGCGGTCAGCTGGATCTAACTTTATCTGGTGATACCCTGAGTAAGCGTCCAAGAAACTCAACAGCTCGCATCCGGCCGTGGAGTCTATCACTAGGTCAATCCTTTGCAGGGCAAAGGGATCTTTGGGGCAGGCCTTGTTGAGGGTCGTGTAGTCTATACACATGCGCCACTTGTTGTTCTTCTTTAGCACGAGGACCGGGTTGGCGAGCCACTCTGGAAAGAAAACTTCCATAATGAAGTCGGCTGCCAGAAGCCGGGCTATCTCCTCTCCCACAATCCTGCGTTTCTCCTCCGACAGTCGGCGGAGGGGTTGTTTGACTGGTTTGGCGTCTTCTCGGACGTGTAATTTGTGCTCGGCGAATTCCTTCGGAACACCCGACATGTCCTTGGGGGACCATGGAAATATGTCCCGATTCTCACGGAGGAAGTCGGCGAGCTCGCCTTCCTATTTGCTGTTTAGGTTTGACCCGATGACGGCAAACCTCTCTGGGTGCTCGGGGTCAAGAGGTATCTTCTTCGTCTCCTTGGCCAGCTGGAAAGATCCTTGGGCATCATGCTCCTTGGGATCGGGGGACAGGGCCGACTGCTTGCCGGCCATGGCCACAACCCGGTCCAACATCTTCTTCTCTTTGGCAATCACAAGGGACTCGGCCAGCCGGCTGCTGGCTGCTGCGCACTCGGAGGACTTCTTGTAATCGCCGGCTACGGTGATGACGCCTTTGGTGCTTGGTATCTTCATCTTGAGGTATGCATAGTGGGGAACTGCCATGAATTTGGCCAAGGCAGGTCGGCCAAGCAATGCATGGTAAGGGCTCTCTAGGTCCACCACTTCGAACCAGATCGCTTCCCGGCGGAAATGCTCCTTGTCCCCAAAAAGTACATCAATCTTGATCTTGCCAATGGGGGCGCAGGACAGGCCGGGTACGATGCCATGGAACACTGTCCGAGTAGGTATGAGTTGCTTTGTCTTGACGTTCAGCTTCTCCAGGGTGTTGCGGTACAAGATGTTGATGCTGCTCCCGCCGTCTATCAACACACGGGAGAAGCAAGTGGCGCGTCTATCCGTTGCAAGGGTGGCATCCAGAACCAACGCATAAGAGCCGGGAGATGGCATCACCTCTGGGTGGTCGGCCCGGCTCCAGCTGATAGGTTTTTATGACCAGTGCATGTGCTTGGCGGGGTTGGCAGCAACCATGCTGACTTCCTGGTTCTTTCGGCGTTTGCTGTGCCGGTCTTCGGGCTGGCTTGTAAAGACGATATAGGCGGCATGCTCGTCAGGGAACTCATCATGCACGGCTCCGACTGTGGGCCGAGCGGCCGGCGGCTGCGGAGCCGGAGGTGACGGACCGGCAGGTGGAGGCGGCGCGAGCCCTTCGCCTTTGGAGATTCGGGTGAGCCAATGGCACTTACGGGTTGTGTGGTTGGACGGCTTCGCGTCGCTGTGGAACTTGCACGGGGCGTCGAGAGTTTGCTCGTAGGAGAAGGCCGGCTGCCAAGCCGGCCTGCCGCCCTTGGGTTTCTTGGGCGCGGGCCGCTCTTCGGGCGGCACGTCTTCGACTATGGCCACCTGCCGACTGGCGGGAGGCGGCGCGGGGCCCTTGCGCTTGTGGTCGTTCGAGTGTGGGCGTCGGCCGGAATCCCTAGCCACGCGTCTTGGGCGCCGGGTTGAGTACTTTTCCGGACGCGTCTACCCGGAGCTCGGTCTTCATTGAGGAGTCGGCGGTAGCGCACTTGTCCGCTATGTCCAGAAGCTCGTCAAGGGTAGTCGGCTCGTCGTAGAGGAGCTTGTGCTTGAGGAGGGTGCCCTCTCGGCACCCGACAGTGAAGTATTCTATGGCTTGCACCTCGTGCACCCCTTCGCAAGAGTTGCGGAGCTCGGCCCAACGCATGAGGTAGTCGCGAGTTGACTGGCGGAGCCTTGTACGCACAAGGAGAGCTGTCTGGGCTTGGGAGCCCGCTTGTAGGTGTTGGTGAAGTTGCGGACGAAAGCTTCTGTGAAATCTAGCCAGCTGTTGATGTTGTGTGGTTTGAGGCTGTTGAGCCAGGTCCGCGCCGTGCCTTGCAGCATGAGGGGCATGTACTTCACGGCAACGCGCTGGTTGCAGTTGGCTATGCTAACCACCGTGGAGTAGTCAATCAACCAATCTTCCGGCTTCACGGAACCGTTATACTTGGGCGTGTCTCTTGGGAGCGAGAACCCTTTGGGGAAGGGCTCGTCGCGGATGCGGGGACCAAAGCAAGGCGGACCAACATCGTCTTCGCCAGGCGGTCGATCCGATGGCAGGCGTCGTTCTCGTCGACTCCTTCGCGGCGACCTAGCCGGCCGCTAAGAGTCGGATGCGCAACAGGCGGCGGGGTGGGATATCACTCTCCACGGGGCCGAGGCGGAGGCGGGTTGCCCGGCCACTCCACGACCCGAGGGTGGCCTTCTACGTCTCGCTCGATGGAGATCCGGGTTTGGCTTCGGCTGGCAGCCGGCTCTTTCTCGCGCCGCGCGCGGTCTCTACCCGCAGTCGGCGTCCGGGACGTCGCGCCATGATCTCGGCGCGGGGGAGGGCTTTTCGCGCGGGCGTCGGCTTCGTGTCGTTGCGCGGCTGCATCGATCAGCTGCTGGATGCGTCGGGTCATGTGGGGGAGTTCTTCGGCCCCCGGTCCGTCTAGCTCGTCTACGTCCGCTTGGGCGGCGCGCAGGTTCTCGAGTGGAGTGGCGTAGATTGGGCGGTCGACCCCTAACGTGTCGGCAACGACAGCGCCGCGCTGTCTGACAACACCGGCCCGGCTAGGCCTGCCTAGGGGCGGCGTGCCAAAGGCGGCGCGGTCGGCCTCGCGTCGGTGGGCCTCAGCGAGGCGTCTCATGGAAACCAACTTCCGGCCCTCCACGAGGAGGGTGAGGCGGCGAGCCTCCAGTGCTTCAGCGTCGGCGTCGGCCGGGAGGAGGATGGACAAGTCATGGACCGCCGCGTGCGGGGCGTCGTGGGCGCTCTCGTCGGCTGCGCCGTCGTGGCCGATGACCATCACCTCGGTGGTGACAGCGTCGCAGCCATCGGCTCGGGGAAGCGGGTCGTTGTAGATCGTGACGTTGGTGGGGAAGGTGTCGAATGAGGCCGTGTCGGAGTCGACAGGCATCGGATCGGTGGAGCCAACCGACTCCAAGTCTGCAGCAGGCTCGCCGGAGACATGGAGCTGACCGAGGAGGTTGACGAGGTGGTCGGTGCCCGCGTCGGAGGCGAGCTCGTCGGAGATGAGGGTCTTGTCGAGGAGATCGGCGAGGCTGCTCGCTGCGCAGGCGTTGGTGACGCCTTGCAGCGGATCGTGGCAAGCGCCATCGGGCGTGCCGGGCTGGCTACGCTCGCGGGGGAGGAAGAAGGTTCCCGTCCAGAACAGGTCTCCGGACGACAGTGCACCTAGCCCCATGGTTGGCGCCAAATGTCGGGTGGTAGGTGTGACATATGCCAACGGGTGGCTTATCATTGTGGGAGCCAGTAAAACATCGCCGGTGCCTGGAAACGGGATGAGGCGAAGACATGCACGCTGGCGAATCTTACCCAGCTTCGGGGCTCTCCGTGGAAATAACACCCCTACTGCTGCTCTGCAGTGTCCCCGCATGATCACTCGATGAACAAGTAGATACACGGTGCTCCTTGAGCTGTTTGGCGAGAGGAGGAAGAAGGGCTCTGCTTGCTCTCTTCTCCTCCCTACGTGGTGTCTAAAACTAGCAGGGATCAACCCTTTGCATGGGTGTCCCGGGGGGTTTATATAGGCCTACCCCCGGGGGTACAACGGTAATCCGGCTGGGGGCGGGGCCCAGCCGTCTGTGTCTACGCTCTTCGACTTTTGCGCCGGCTGCTGGGGCCCGCCGGCTAGTGGGTCCCACCGGCTGCCGGCCCCTTGGTCGACACGCAAGCCCCACTGTCCAGGGCCTTGTCGGTGGCTGGTTACTGTTGCTCAATCTTGGTGACGAGAGTTTCGCCGAGGTAAGCATGGCTACAGTGCTGCCGTCCGGCGGGTGACCACTGTAGCCTCACCGCGTCTTGTCTCCTTAATGGGGCGTCTCCTTCGAGGGGGTGGCAAGCCGGCTGGAGAGAGCCGGCTCCGTCTTGGGCCGACTGGGGGAGGCCAGGCCGCCTTCGGGTGTCTCTCTGCCCGAAGGGGCCCACCGCCCATGGGCCGTACTGGTAGCCCGTCATGGATGACATCAGGGTCAACGTGGCAACAGTGTTGCGCCGGACGGGTCATGGCCACCCGTACGGCGCACTGTGCCAGGCGCGCTCCGGGATTCGGGGGTGGCAGGCTTCACTGTAGCCAAGCCCCGTCACATCGCCATTAGGTGGATGCAGACTTCGAGGGTATGGTCTTGATCGCTTTATGGGAGCCGGCTCCTTGGAGTCGGCCTTCTCGCAGCCGGCTCTTAGGAGCCGGCCCTCCCGCGGCTTTCTTTATGAGGGCTAAAGTCGGGCCGCCTTCCAATAGCCGGCCTGGGAGATAGCCGGCCAGGGGAAGGCGGCCCCATGTCTTGGATCCTTGAGAGCCGGATCGGCTCGTAATTTTTTCAGAAAGGCCAGGGGGAGCCGGCTAGGTTACCCGTGGTCACTTACTCCGACAACGCACATCCAAGGAGGAAGGTTATACATACATAGAGTCACGGGCCAGGTGCTGTGATTGCTGCTCTGCTCCCCAAAAGGATTAATGCCATCCGCGCTTAAAGCAAACCATACATTCCTTGGGTCCTTTGCAAACTCATCCCAGTACTTTCTCTCAATTTTTCTCCACTGCGACCCGTCAGCGGGTGCTCTCAACTTCCCGTCTTTCTTCCGGTCCTCACTGTGCCATCGCATCAACTTGGCATGCTCTTCGTTTCTGAACAGACGTTTCAACCGTGGTATTATAGGAGCATACCACATCACCTTCGCAGGAACCCTCTTCCTGGGGGGCTCGCCGTCAACATCACCAGGGTCATCTCGTCTGATCTTATACCGCAATGCACCGCATACCGGGCTTGCGTTCAGATCCTTGTATGCACCGCAGTAGAGGATGCAGTCATTAGGGCATGCATGTATCTTCTCCACCTCCAATCCTAGAGGGCATACGACCTTCTTTGTTGCGTATGTACTGTCGGGCAATCTGTTATCCTTTGGAAGCTTCTTCTTCAATATTTTCAGTAGCTTCTCAAATCCTTTGTCAGCCACAACATTCTCTGCCTTCCACTGCAACAATTCCAGTACGGTATCGAGCTTCGTGTTGCCATCTTCGCAATTGGGGTACAACCCTTTTTTGTGATCCTCTAACATGCGATCGAACTTTAGCTTCTCCTTTTGACTTTCGCATTGCGTCCTTGCATCGACAATGACCCAGCGGAGATCATCATCATCGGGCACATCGTCTGGTTCCTCTTGATCTTCAATAGCTTCACCCGTTGCAGCATCAATGGGCACATCGTCTGGTTCCTCTTGATCTTCACCAGCTCCCCCCGTTGCAGCATCACCGTATTCAGGGGGCACATAGTTGTCATCGTACTCTTCTTCTTCGATGTCTTCCATCATAACCCCTATTTCTCCGTGCCTCGTCCAAACATTATAGTGTGGCATGAAACCCTTGTAAAGCAGGTGGGAGTGAAGGATTTTCCGGTTAGAGTAAGACCTCGTATTCCCACATTCAGTGCATGGACAACACATAAAACCATTCTGCTTGTTTGCCTCAGCCGCATCGAGAAACCCATGCACGCCCTTAATGTACTCGGAGGTGTGTCTGTCACCGTACATCCATTGCCGGTTCATCTGCGTGCGTTATATATAATTAAGTGTCCAAATTAATAGAAGTTCATCATCACATTAAAACCAAAGTGCATACATAGTTCTCATCTAACAACATATATCTCTCCAGAGCATCTAATTAATTAAACCATACATTGAAACTATGTAAAACATTTCAATGCGAAAATAAATGTGATCATAATCGCAATCAAGGTAACAATTGATCCAACGACATAATGATACCAAGCCTCGGTATGAATGGCATATTTTCTAATCTTTCTAATCTTCAAGCGCATTGCATCCATCTTGATCTTGCGATCATCGACGACATCCGCAACATGCAACTCCAATATCATCTTCTCCTCCTCAATTTTTTTATTTTTTCCTTCAACAAATTGTTTTCTTCTTCAACTAAATTTAACCTCTCGACAATAGGGTCGGTTGGAATTTCCGATTCACATACATCCTACATAAATAAAATCTATGTCACGTTGGTCGGCATAATTTTCATAAACAATAAATGAACCAATAGTTATAAAGATAATATATATACCACATCCGAATCATAGACAGGACGAGGGCTGACGGGGGCGGATACCAAAACCATCGCACTATATAAGATGCAATAATAAAAGTAAGAAAATAATGCAAGTATCTATGTAAACATACAAGTAAGAATATTGTTTCCTTTCAAAAAGAAGATAAGAACAAGAGGCTCACCACGGTGGTGCCGGCGATGAGCTCGGTGCGGGTGATCGACGGCGGTGAAGACGGGGATGGGGCGTGACGGACCGCTAAACCTAGACAAATATTGAGGAAAATGGAGCTTGAAGGTCGAGCTTGGAGAGGAGAAAGCTTAAGTAGTGTGGCTCGGGCATTCCATCGAACACCTTGTGTGCATAGGAGGTGAGCTAGAGCACCACCAAGCCCTCTCCCCCTCGGCCAGAAAAAAACAAAGCAGTGTGCTCTGCTCTTACGCGAGGGTGTATATATAGGCACCTCATTGGTCCCGGTTGGTGGCATGAACCGGGACTAAAGGGGAGCCTTTGGACCCGGTTCATGCCACCAACCGGGACCAATGGTGGTGGGCCAGGAGCGAGGCCATTGGTCCCGGTTCGTCCCACCAACCGGGACCAAAAGGTCCAGACGAACCGGGACCAATGGCCCACGTGGCCCGGCCGGCCCCCTGGGCTCACGAACCGGGTCCAATGCCCCCATGGGTCCCGGTTCTAGACTGAACCGGGACTAATGGGCTGACCCGGCCTGGACCGTTGCCCCCCTTTTCTACTAGTGAGGCAGTGTGTACTCCAGGCTGCCCTTGGCTGCTTAAGGCTAGCTATGACAATAGGACTGGAGGATTTGTCATAAAGTCTTACAATTCAGAGCATGTCTGCCAGAAGAAATGGAAACTAAAAGATTTGACAGCTAAATTCTTGTGCAACTTTTTCATAGATGAGTTCAGAGATGACCAGAAGATGTCACTTGGCACATTTTCAAGAAAATGCACTAGTGAGTTCAATTGTACCCCTAACATATGGAAGCTAGCAAGGGCTAGAAAGCAAGCACTTAATCAGATCCATGGTGATGAGGAGGAGCAGTTCAGCAGGTTAAGGGATTATGGGCATGAATTAAGGACCAAAAATCATGGGTCTACATTTCTGGTTACTACTGAACTTGTCAAGGACACCAAGTTTCCATTGGGAGGAAGTGTTTGAAAACATTGTATTGGTCTTATGATGCATGCAAAAGAGGGTGGCTAAAGGGCTGCAGGCCAATTATATTCATTGATGGTTGTCATATGAAAACAAGGTTCAAAGGAGTGCTGCTTAGTGCTGCAGGTATTGATCCTAATGACTGCATATTCCCAATTGCAATGGGTTGGGTGGAGGTAGAATGCACTGGTTCATGGGAGTGGTTTCTGACCAGTTTAAAAGATGATCTAAACATCATGAACACTGCTCCCTACACAATTATGAGTGACAAGCAAAAGGGTTTAATAAATGTGTGCATAAAGTTTGGCCTGATTCAGAACACAGATTTTGTGTGAGGCACATCTACCAGAACTTCAATGAGAAGCACAAAGGGGAGGTTCTGAAGCTAGACCTGTGGGCCATTGCAAGATCACCTAACAAAGTTAAGTGGAGAGAAAATTGTAAGAAGATGGACGATCACTGCCCAGCTGCATTTCATTGGACTAAAAGGCTGGAGCCAAAGACTTAGTGCAAAGCATTTTTCAGTGATTTTTCAAAATGTGATATTCTGCTCAACAATAACTCTGAAGTGTTTAACAGGTGAATTAGTTGTTAAATTTGGTTTTTAACTCTGTGCTTTGAACGTGTAAGTAGTACTGTTATGCACATCACACATAACTGAATTCTTCCACTCTTTGTGCAGCTACATCCTTGGTGGCAGAGAGATGCCAGTGCTTAGTATGCTTGAATACATTTTTTACAAGATCATGCACAGGCTAGTGAGTAAGCAGAGAGAAGCTATAGAAAAGTGGACTCACCAGAGGATATGCCCTAAGATCAAGAAGAAATTGGACAAGAATATTGAGTTTGCTGCAAATTGCCATGTATCAGAAGCTGGCGAGCAGATCTTTAAAGTTCAGTCAGGTAATTCCAGCTACACGGTGAACCTGTGCTTGCACACTTGTGATTGCAAGAGATGGCAGTTAGGGGGAGTACCCTGTGGGCATGTTGTAGCTTGTTGCAGGGAGGAGAGAATTGATCCTGAGAAAATGGTTCATGAATGCTATACTATTGAAACATATCTCAAGGCATATGGGTACACTCTAGTCCCTCTAGGAGACCCAAAGGAGTGGGAGAAATAGAATGGACATAAGATATTTCCACCTGTCTTCACTAAACAGTTGGGGAGGCCCAAGAAGAACAGGAAGTAGAGACCAGAGGAGAAGATTAAGAATGGTGTCAGGGTTTTGAACAGAAAAGGTCTTACAATGCACTGCTCAATTTGTGGTAGAGCTGATCACAACAGAAAAGGTCACTATGTTGGGGAACGTAGCAGAAATTCAAAATTTTCTACGCATCACCAAGATCAATCTATGGAGTAATCTAGCAACGAGGGGAAGGAGAGTGCATCTACATACCCTTGTAGATCGCTAAGCGGAAGCGTTCAAGTGAACGGGGTTGATGGAGTCGTACTCGCCGTGATCCAAATCACCGATGATCCTAGTGCCGAACGGACGGCACCTCCGCGTTCAACACACGTATAGCCCGATGACGTCTCCTACGCCTTGATCCAGCAAGGGGAGAAGGAGAGGTTGGGGAAGACTCCATCCAGCAGCAGCACGACGGCGTGGTGGTGGTGGAGGAGCGCGGAACTCCAGCAGGGCTTCGCCAAGCACTAGAGAGATGAGGAGGAAGAGAGGTAGGGCTGCGCCAAGAGGGAGAGGATCTCGTGTGTCTTGCAGCCTCCAATACCTCAAGTATATATAGGGGAAGGGAAGGGGCTGCGCCCCCACCTAGGGTTCCCTCCCTAGGGGTGGCGGCAGCCCCCAGATCCCATCTGGGTGGCGGCCACAAGGGGGAGAGGGGGAGGCGCACCTGGGGTGGGCCTTAGGACCCATCTGCCCTAGGGTTTGCCCCCTTCCCTCTTGGAGGCGCCTTGGGCCTTGGTGGGAGGCGCCCCAGCCCACCTAGGGGCTGGTCCCTTCCCACTATTGGCCCATGTAGGCCTCCGGGGCTGGTGGCCCCACCTGGTGGACCCCCGGATCCCTCCGGTGGTCCCGGTACACTACCGGTGATGCCCGGAACACTTCCGGTGGCCAAAACCATACTTCCTATATATCAATCTTTACCTCCGGACCATTCCAGAACTCCTCATGACGTTCGGGATCTCATCCGGGACTCTGAACAACATTCGGTAACCGCGTACATACTTTCCCTATAACCCTAGCGTCATCGAACCTTAAGTGTGTAGACCCTACGGGTTCGGAAGTCATGCAGACATGGCCAAGACAACTCTCCGGTCAATAACCAACAGCGGGATCTGGATACCCATGTTGGCTCCCACATGCTCCACGATGATCTCATCGGATGAACCACAATGTCAAGGACTTAATCGATCCCGTATACAATTCCCTTTGTCCATCGGTACAATACTTGCCTGAGATTCGATCGTCGGTATCCCGATACCTTATTCAATCTCGTTACTGGCAAGTCTCTTTTACTCGTTACATAACACATCATCCCGTGATCAACTCCTTGATCACATTGTGCACATTATAATGATGTCCTACCGAGTGGGCCCAGAGATACCTCTCCGTTTACACGGAGTGACAAATCCTAGTCTCGATTTGTGCCAACCCAACAGATACTTTAGGAGATACCTGTAGTGTACCTTTATAGCCACCCAGTTACGTTGTGACGTTTGGTACACCCAAAGCACTCCTACGGTATCCGGGAGTTGCACAATCTCATGGTCTAAGGAAATGATACTTGACATTAGAAAAGCTTCAGCATACGAACTACATGATCTTGTGCTAGGCTTAGGATTGGGTCTTGTCCATCACATCATTCTCCTAATGATGTGATCCCGTTATCAACGACATCCAATGTCCATGGTCAGGAAACCGTAACCATCTATTGATCAACGAGCTAGTCAACTAGAGGCTTACTTGGGACATGGTGTTGTCTATGTATCCACACATGTATCTGAGTTTCCTATCAATACAATTCTAGCATGGATAATAAACGATTATCATGAATAAGGAAATATAATAATAACCAATTTATTATTGCCTCTAGGGCATATTTCCAACAGTCTCCCACTTGCACTAGAGTCAATAATCCAGTTCACATCGCTATGTGACTAACACTCAAGGTCACATCCCAATGTGACTAACACCCAAAGAGTTTACTAGAGTCAATAATCTAGTTCACATTACCATGTGATCAACACTCGATGAGTTCTGGGTTTGATCATGTTATGCTTGTGAGAGATGTTATAGCCAACGGGTCTGAATCTTTCAGATCCGTGTGTGCTTTACAAATCTCTATTCATCTCCCAGATGTATCTACCACGTTCTATTTGGAGCTATTCCAAATAACTGTTCTACTATACGAATCTAGTTTACTACTCAGAATAATCTGGATTAGTGTCAAAGTTTGCATCGGTGTAACCTTTTACGACGAACTCTTTTACCACCTCCATAATCGAGAAAATTCCTTAGTCCACTAGTTACTAAGGATAACTTTGACCGTTGTCCTGTGATCCATTCTTGGATCACTCTTGTACCCCTTGACTGACTCATGGCAAGGCACACTTCAGGTGCGGTACAAAGCGTAGCATACTGTAGAGCCTATGTCTAAAGCATAGGGGACGACCTTCGTCCTTTCTCTCTATTCTGCCGCGGTCAGGTTTCGAGTCTTACTCAATGTTCACACCTTATAACACAGCCAAGAACTCCTTCTTTGCCGATCCATTTTGAACTCCTTCAAAATCTTGTCACGGTATGTATTCATTTGAAAGTACTATTAAGCGTTTTGATCTATCCTTATAGATCTTAATGCTCAATACTCAAGTAGCCTAATCCAGGTTTTCCATTGAAAAACACTTTTCAAATAACTCTGCATGCTTTCCAGAAATTCTACATCATTTCCGATCAACAATATGTTAACAACATATACTCATCGGAAATTCTATAGTGCTCCCACTCACTTCTTTGGAAATACAAGTTTCTCATAAACTTTGTATAAACCCAAAATCTTTGATCATCATCAAAGCGTATATTCCAACTCCGAGATGCTTACTCCAGTCCTTAGAAGGATTGCTAGAGCTTTGCATACTTGTTAGCATCTTTCAGGATTGTTAAAACCTTCTGGTTGTATCACATACAACCTTTCCTCAAAAAAAAATCATGAGGAAACAATGGTTTTTGACATCCTATCTGCAAGATTTCATAAATAATGCGGTGACTACTAATATAATTCCAACAGACTCTTAGCATCGCTACGAGTGAGAAAGTCTCACCGTAGTCAACTCCTTGAAATTGTCGGGAAACATCTTAACGACAAGTCGAGCTTTCTTAATGGTGACATTTACCATCATTGTCCGTCTTCCTTTTAAAATCCATCTGTACTCAACAGCCTTACGACCATCGAGCCGTTCTGCCAAAGTCTACACTTTGTTTTCATACATGGATCCTCTCTCGGATTTTATGGCCTCGAGCCATTTATCGGAATCCGGGCCCACCATCGCTTCTCCATAGCTCGTAGGTTCATTGTTGTCTAGCAACATGACTTCCAAGACAGGATTACGTACCACTCTGAAGTAGTACGCATCCTTGTCGTCCTACGAGGTTAGGGAGTGGCTTGATCCGAAGTCTCATGATCAATATCATAAGCTTCCACTTCAATTGGTGTAGGTGCCATAGGAACAACTCTTTGTGCCCTGCTATACACTAGTTGAAGTGACGGTTCAATAACCTCATCAAGTCTCCACCATCCTCCCACTCAATTCTTTCGAGAGAAACTTTTCCTCGAGAAAGGACCCGATTCTAGAAACAATCCCTATTGCTTTCGGATCTGAATTAGGAGGTACACCCACTGTTTTGGGTGTCCTATGAAGATGCATTTTATCCGCTTTGGGTTCGAGCTTATCAACCTGAAACTTTTTCACACAAGCATCGCAGCCCCAAACTTTTAAGAAATGACAGCTTAGGTTTCTCTAAACCATAGTTCATACGGTGTCATCTCATCGGAATTACATGGTGCCCTATTTAAAGTGAATATGGTTGTCTCTAATGCCTAACCCATAAACTATCGTGGTAATTCGATAAGAGACATCATGGTATGCATCGTATCCAATAGGGTGCAGTTATGATGTTCGGACACACCATCACACTATGGTGTTCCAGGCTGTATTAGTTGTGAAACAATTTCCACAATGTCTTAATTCTGTGCCAAACTCGTAATTCAGACATTCATCTCTATGATCATATCATAGATATTTTATCCTCTTTTCACGACGATCTTTCAACTTCACCCTGAAATTACTTGAACCTTTCAATAATTCAGACTCGTGATTCATCAAGTAAATATACTCAACATCTACTCAAATCATCTGTGAAGTAAGAACATAACGATATCCACTACACGCCTCAGCACTTATTGGACTGCACACATCAAAATGTATTACTTCCAACAAGTTGCTTTCTAGTTCCATTTTACTGAAAACGAGGCTTTCAGTCATCTTGCCCATGTGGTATGATTTGCATGTCTCAAGTGATTCAAAATCAAGTGAGTCCAAACGGTCCATTTGCATGGAGTTTCTTCATGCATATACACCAATAGACATGGTTCGCATGTCTCAAACTTTTCAAAACGAGTGAGCCCAAAGATCCATCAACATGGAGCTTCTTCATGCGTTTTATATCAATATGACTCAAATTGCAGTGCCACATTTGTGTGGTACTATCATTACTATCTTATACCTTTGGCATGAAAATGTGTATCACTACGATTGGGATGGTATTATTCAAATAAACAAAGTAACCATTATTCTCCTTAAATGAATAACCATATCGCGATAGACATAATCCAATCATGTCTATGCTCAAAGCAAACACCAAATAACAATTATTTAGGTTTTAATACCAATCTCGATGGTAGAGGGAGCGTACGATATTTGATCAACCTTGGAAATACTTCCAACACATATCGTCATCTCACCTTTTAGCTAGTCTCCGTTTATTCCGTAGCCTTTTGTTTAGAGTTACTAACACTTAGCAACCGAACCGGTATCTAATACCCTGGTGCTACTAGGAGTACTAGTAAAGTACACATTATAATGCATATCCAATATACTTCTGTTGACCTTGCCAGCCTTCTCATCTACCAAGTATCTAGGGTGGTTCTGCTTCAGTGACTGTTCCCCTTATTACAGAAGCACTTAGTCTCGGGCTTGGGGTCAACTTTGGGTTTCTTCACTAGAGCAACAGCCGATTTGCCGTTTCATGAAGTATCCCTTTTTGCCCTTGCCCTTCTTGAAACTAGTGGTTTCACCAACCATCAACAATTGATGCTCCTTCTTGATTTCTACTTTTGTGGTGTCAAACATCGCGAATATCTCAAGGATCATCATATATGTCCCTGATATATTATAGTTCATCGCGAAGCTCTAGCAGCTTGGTGGTAATGACTTCGGAGAAACATCACTATCTTATCTGGAAGATCAACTCCCACTTGATTCAAATGATTGTTGTACTCAGACAATCTGAGCACAAGCTCAACAATTGAGCTTTTCTCCCTTAGTTTGCAGGCTAAGAAAATCGTCGGAGGTCTTATACCTCTTGACGTGGGCACGAGCCTGAAATCCCAATTTCAGCCCTCAAAACATCTCATATGTTTCGCGACGTTTCAAAACGTCTTCGGTGCCTCAACTCTAAACCGTTTAACTGAACTATCACGTAGTTATCAAAACGTGTATGTTAGATGTTCGCAACACCCACAGACGACGTTCGAGGTTCAGCACACTGAGCGGTGCATTAAGGACATAAGCCTTCTATGAAGCAATGAGGACAATCCTCAGTTTACGGACCTAGTCCGCATAATTGCTACTATCAACTTTCAACTGAAATTTTCTCTAGGAACATATCTAAACAGTAGAACTAAAGCGCGAGCTATGACATAATTTGCAAAATCCTTTTGACTATGTTCAGGATAAACAAGTTCATCTTATGAACTCCCACTCAGATAGACATCCCTCTAGTCATCTAAGTGATTACATGATCCGAGTCAACTAAGCCGTGTCTAATCATCACGTGAGACGGACTAGTCATCATCGGTGAACATCTTCATGTTGATCGTATCTACCATACGACTCATGCTCGACCTTTCGGTCTCTTGTGTTCCGAGGCCATGTCTGTACATGCTAGGCTCGTCAAGTTAACCTAAGTGTTTCGCATGTGTTCCGAGGCCATGTCTATACATGCTAGGCTCGTCAACACCTGTTGTATTCGAACGTAAGAATCTATCACACCCGATCATCACGTGGTGCTTCGAAACGATGAACTTTAGCAACGGTGCACAGTTAGGGAGAACACTTCTCTTGAAATTTTAGTGAGGGATCATCTTATTTAAGCTACCGTCGTTCTAAGCAAATAAGATGTATAAACATGATAAACATCACATGCAATCAAATAGTGACATGATATGGCCAATATCATATTGCTCCTTTTGATCTCCATCTTCGGGGCTCCATGATCATCATCGTCACCGGCATGACACCATGATCTCCATCATCATGATCTCCATCATTGTGTCTCCATGAAGTTGTCTCGCCAACTTATTACTTCTACTACTATGGCTACCGGTTAGCAATAAAGTAAAGTAATTACATGGCGTTGTTCAATGACACGCAGGTCATACAATAAATAAACACAACTCCTATGGCTCCTTCCGGTTGTCATACTCATCGACATGCAAGTCGTGATTCCTATTACAAGAACATGATCAATCTCATACATCACATATCATTCATCACATCCTTTGGCCATATCACATCACAAAACACTTGCTGCAAAAACAAGTTAGACGTCCTCTAATTGTTGTTGCAAGTTTTTTTACGTGGCTGCTATAGGTTTCTAGCAAGAACGTTTCTTACCTACGCCAAAACCACAACGTGAATTGCCAATTTCTATTTACCCTTCATAAGGACCCTGTTCATCGAATCCGATCCGACTAAAGTGGGAGAGACAGACACCCGCCAGCCACCTTATGCAACTAGTGCATGTCAGTCGGTGGAACCGGTCTCACGTAAGCGTACGTGTAAGGTTGGTCTGGGCCGCTTCATCCCACGATGCCGCCGAATCAAGATAAGACTAGTAACGGCAAGATAATTGACAATATCGACGCCCACAACTACTTTGTGTTCTATTCGTGCATAGTAACTACGCATAAACCTGGCTCATGATGCCACTGTTGGGGAACGTAGCAGAAATTCAAAATTTTCTACGCATCACCAAGATCAATCTATGGAGTAATCTAGCAATGAGGGGAAGGAGAGTGCATCTACATACCCTTGTAGATCGCTAAGCGGAATCGTTCAAGTGAACGGGGTTGATGGAGTCGTACTCGTCGTGATCCAAATCACCGATGATCCTAGTGCCGAACGGACGGCACCTCCGTGTTCAACACACGTACAGCCCGGTGACGTCTCCTACGCCTTGATCCAGCAAGGGGAGAAGGAGAGGTTGGGGAAGACTCCATCCAGCAGCAGCACGATGGCGTGGTGGTGGTGGAGGAGCGCAGAACTCCAGCAGGGCTTAGCCAAGCACTACGAGAGACGAGGAGGAAGAGAGGTAGGGCTGCGCCAAGAGGGAGAGGATCTCGTGTGTCTTGCAGCCTCCAATACCTCAAGTATATATAGGGGAAGGGGAGGGGCTGCGCCCCCACCTAGGGTTCCCTCCCTAGGGGTGGCGGCAGCCCCCAGATCCCATCTGGGTGGCGGCCACAAGGGGGAGAGGAGGAGGCGCACCTGGGGGGGGGGGCCTTAGGGCCCATCTGCCCTAGGGTTTGCCCCCCTTCCCTCTTGGAGGCGCCTTGGGCCTTGGTGGGAGGCGCCCCAGCCCACCTAGGGGCTGGTCCCTTCCCACTATTCGGCCATGTAGGCCTTCGGGGCTGGTGGCCCCACCTGGTGGACCCCCGGACCCCTCCGGTGGTCCCGGTACACTACTGGTGATGCCCGGAACACTTCCGGTGGCCAAAACCATACTTCCTATATATCAATCTTTACCTTCGGACCATTCCGGAACTCCTCATGATGTCCGGGATCTCATCCGGGACTTCGAGCAACATTTGGTAACCGCGTATATACTTTTCCTATAACCCTAGCATCATCGAACCTTAAGTGTGTAGACCCTACGGGTTCGGAAGTCATGCAGACATGGCCGAGACAACTCTCCGGTCAATAACCAACAACGGGATCTGGATACCCATGTTGGCTCCCACATGCTCCACGATGATCTCATCGGATGAACCACGATGTCAAGGACTTAATCAATCCCGTATACAATTCCCTTTGTCCATCGGTATGATACTTGCCCGAGATTCGATCGTCGGTATCCTGATACCTTGTTCAATCTCATTACCGGAAAGTCTCTTTTACTCGTTCCGTAACACATCATCCCGTGATCAACTCCTTGATCACATTGTGCACATTATGATGATGTCCTACCGAGTGGGCCCAGAGATACCTCTCCGTTTACACGGAGTGACAAATCCCAGTCTCGATTCATACCAACCCAACAGATACTTTCGGAGATACCTGTAGTGTACCTTTATAGCCACCCAGTTACGTTGTGACGTTTGGCACACCCAAAGCACTCATACGGTATCCGGGAGTTGCACAATCTCATGGTCTAAGGAAATGATACTTGACATTAGAAAAGCTTTAGCATACGAACTACATGATCTTGTGCTAGGCTTAGGATTGGGTCTTGTCCATCACATCATTCTCCTAATGATGTGATCCCGTTATCAACGACATCCAATGTCCATGGTCAGGAAACCGTAACCATCTATTGATCAACGAGCTAGTCAACTAGAGGCTTACTAGGGACATGGTGTTGTCTATGTATCCACACATGTATCTGAGTTTCCTATCAATACAATTCTAGCATGGATAATAAACGATTATCATGAACAAGGAAATATAATAATAACCAATTTATTATTGCCTCTAGGGCATATTTCCAACACACTACACATGGCAGGAAACTAACATTCAGGAGGGTGTATAAGAGGTTGATGAAAACTATGATGACCCATCTTTTCTCCAAGTAATTTCAGTGTTCAACTTATATGCTGAACTTAACTGAATTTAAATTCAGTTAAGTGAACTTAACTAAATTTAAATGAACTTACCTGAACTCTAACTGAACTTAACTGAACCTAACTGTATTTGAACCCTAACTGAACTTAACTGTATTTAGCTAAACTTAACTGAACCTAACTGTATTTTGCAGAACATCTTCCCTAGCCACCCAGATCCTAGGTTGGACCCAACTGAGCCACCAACCAGTATGGTGTTCAACATGGCTCAAAGCGAGAATGCAAGAAGAGGTGCTGAAAGGGTTCATGTGCCACTGCCTGAGCTTTCTTCATTTGTTGTTGTTGCTGGTGCTTCCATGCCTCAGCCAAGAGTGACTACAGAAATGCACATAGGGAGGCAAACAAGGGCAAGCACACAAGCTGAAAACAATGCAACTGCAGGTGCTAGGGGAAGAGGAAGGAAAAGAGCTAGAAATTCAGATGTTGTTGCTGCTGGAGGAAGAGGAGCAAGTGCAACTGGAGGGAGAGGCAGAGGAGCAAATGCAACTGGAGGGAGAGGCAGAGGAGCAAATGCAACTAGAGGGAGAGGAAGAGGAGCAAGTGCAAGTGGAGGGAGAGGCATAGGAGCACATGCAGATGACCAAGTTCCATTTGCAGGGAGAGAAGGAGCGCCAAATGCAAATGCATATGCTTGGACAGGAGGAGCACCAGATGCAAATGCATATGCTTGGAGAGGAGGACAAGCAAATGCAACTGCTTGGGCAAAAGGAGCAGCATATGCAAATGCAAATGCTTGGCCAGGAGGAGGAGCAAATGCAACTGCTTGGACAGGAGGAGAAGTTCCATCTGTAGGGAGAGGACCAACAAATGTTCCATATTCAGGATGGAGATGGCTACTGTTTGGAGACCAGAGGACAGTTCCTGATCTCAATGCTCCTGCTGATGGTTTCATGGCACCACATCAATGATTGCCTGCCATTTGGTGGTAGTGATTGCCTGCCATTCTTTTTTGATAAGCAAACAGTGGCATAAACTGCCTCTTTTTTGTTAAGCAAACAGTGGCTTAAATTGCCTGGTTTTTTATGGAAAACTGTGGCTCACAATGGCATTCATTGCCCTTTTTGTAACTAACTTTTATGATGCATTACCAGTGATTTAGTTAATTTAGGATGTGCTGCTTATGATTCATGGATGTGTTACTGAACTGAAGATGCAGATAACTGCAAATGCAAATAACTGAAAAATGCAGATAACTGAAAAATGCAGATAACTACAAATGCAGTTAACTAAAAGTGCAGATAACTGCACATCCATTTAACTGAAAATGCAGATAAAATGCAGATATGCAGTATCAAAAATGATTGTGAAACACTGTTTTCTGCCAAATCTGCTAAAATTAGGTGAGAAGGACAAAAATCAAAAAAAAATAAAAATGGTGTGCCTGGGGCTCGAACCCAGGACCTGTTGTTACAATCGCTGAGAACATGCCAGTAGAGTAGAAGTAGTGATTTGTTAGGTTGTAGGTAAGTAGGTAGTTATTATGGGCCATTGTTTCGTCCGCCCGTTCAGATTCCAGCCCTTTAAGACCACCCACGGCTGAACTCGCCCACTCAACCAGCTCCACTCCCCTGCCCAGTCCACCCACGTCTCTTCGGTCTCGCTGTTCCACAAACTTCCACACCTCGCATTGAAACCCTCGCCGCCACCAAGCTCGCCGCCGCCGCCGACGCCATGGACAACACTCCATCGTGGCACCGAGCCATCGAAGATCTGGCCCGTGACGATGAGGCGGCCCACGCGGATCTAAGGGAGATCGCGCACTGGTTTCCTAACATCGGTATGATGCGCCACCATACCCGCGGCCTCATCAAGGTCATGACGGACGACGAGAAGCGGCGGGCAATGCCCCCCGGGCCAGGGGTTGCGCCTCCGCTGATCCTCCGCTTCGCGATGATGGAGACGCACTCCGATGACCCAAGGCAGCGCGCTAGGTGGTGGATGTATCGCTCCGCCACCACGCCCTCGCCACACCCAGATCTATTCCGCGTCGCGTCCAGGGCGCAGAGCGTGCGCGACATCGTCCTGGCCCTCCCCGCCCCGGTGAACACCGCCTACCAGGATAGATTCCAACCCGAGCTCCTCGTCCACGATGACATCTCCGACGCGGAGTCGTCTGACGACGACGACTCCGAGTACTGCAAGGTCGACTCCGACAACGACTCTGGCTATATGGGGGACACTGGCACATTTGACGAGGAGGAGATAGAGGTCGTCGTCCTGTCAGATGACAAGCCGGAGATCCAGATGGTGGTGCCCGTCGTCTACCCCAGGGAGGGTGGTCACAGGGCTCGTCCAATCCAAGTGGACCTGCTTCCAGACATGCCCGACATCGTCAAGCAAGAGCTGGTGGAGGAGGCAGAGCAGGACGCGGTGGCGGAGCCGACAAGGATCGGCAACAAGGCTGTCAAGAGGTCTTCTGCAGGGGAGGTGCACCGCTCCGAATGTCTCAAACGCCTGAAGATGTGAAGAAGAATGAAGACCGAAGAAGAAGATGAAGTAGTTAGGTATGCTACCTATAAGTTCAGCATATAAGTTAGAACTATTTTGCGTTTAGTTAAGTTAGGTGTGCTGCTTATATATTCAGCACATAAGTTATTTGTAATGCTGCTATGGGAACCGCTGCAAGTTTATGGCTGAACTGATGCAAGGTTATCGTTGAACTGCTATGCTATGATAATCAAGTGATGATATGCTGCAATGTTGCTATTTTGTTGTGTTGCTTCAATTTGTTTACAATGTTGTTGTTGTGTTTGCCATGCTGCTGTGTTTGCCATGCTTCTGTCTTTGCTATGCTGCTGTCTTTGCCATGTTGCTGTCTTTGCCATGCTGCTGTACAAATGTGGTGTGGATAGCATGTGTTGTTCTGTCCAAAAATAGCATAAATTTAACATTGTAGATTCAGCAGATACTTAATCTGTACTAGTTCATCTTTGTTTAGTTCAAATTCAGGACATGTTGATCAAAGTGCCAATTCATTTAAATTCATCTTCAGTTAAAAAAATACAGTTAACTCATACAAATTGAGCTAACTAAAACTGCAAACAAATACAGTTAACTCATACAAATATGTGAGTCTTCAGTTAAACTCATAGTCCATTTAACTACAGATTCAATTAACTGAACATGCAAAAAGAGCCAAATTGAGTTAACTGAATTTAAAAGTAACTGAATCTTCAGTGAACTGGAAATTCAGTTTACTAAATCTTCAGTAACACCTTGCAACAACATAACTTGGGCAGTGATACAAATGCAGTAAACTAGAATCAGTCATACAAATGCAGTGCACTAGAAGCAGTCATACAAATTCTGTGCTCCAACTTAACTGGCATAGAAATGAACCAAGTTCACTAAAGGAGTACAACTAATTAATAGCTCCAACTTAAGGCAGCATTACACAAACAATGAATTACTCAAATTCATCTAAGATCTCCTTCACCCTCCTTATCTTGCTCTTGGTCTCCTCCTTGTGCCTGAACAAATCACCAATCATGTACTCTAGTTTCTTCTTCTCCTTCTTCAGCTCATCCCTTTGTGACACCACTTTGTCCATCTCTTCCTTCATGTTATCCATCTGTTGCTTCATCTCATCCCTCTCTTTCTCTGCCTTAGCCCTCACAACCTGATGAATGCTAGTGCTAGATTTATCAGACAACTTCTTCTTCTCAAGCTCTTGCTTTAGGTCAGAAAGAGCAAGTCTTGCATTCCCCAACTCAGTAATTGCCTGCTCCTTGTCAGCCACCATCTTAGCAAAATCTAGTTTAAAAAACCTCGGATCTTTTTCCATTTTTTCCTTCTCTCTCACAACCCTAAGATTTTCTTCAGCAAGATGTAAATTCTCACTGATCCTTAACTTGTTCTCATCATCATACATGCCCCAAACCCTGGCTAAACTCATCTTCAGAGTGGCAGGCCATTCAGGGTCAATCCACTCCACAAAGTTGCATTTAGGTATTTCCTACCAAATAAGAAAGAAAACAACTTTAGATAAATGAAAAGTGGTTCAGTAAATTAACAAACAAGATGTTCTTAAGTTCGGTTAAGCTAAGTTAAGCTCAGTTAAGTTTAGTTAGTTCATTTAAATTCAGTTAACTACACAAATAAGATGCTGCTAATGAAAACAATTCAGTTAAATTCACAAACAAGATGTTGTTAACATCCTAAGTTACATGCCACAAGTTAATAACGGTGAGATGACACATTCCAAGTTTGATTCAATTGTAGATCTACTAACCTTCTGTGCACAAGCAAGATACCTCCTACCACTATCAACTGATTCAAATGAGACAAACTTCTCATAGACACACTGGTGTTCACATCTAGCTGCAAGATCTGGAGCAAGTCCTGTCCACTCAGAGCAGAAAATGGTGGCAGGAGCAGGAGCCTACAACAAAATATAGTCAGCAAAATTCCCCATTCTTGCCCTAACCCTAACTCGCCGAGGCATAGTGACGAACTGACTTCGCTTGTGACAGAGTAGCCGTCGGACGAGGAGCTGGATCCTTCACTCCAAGATACCATGGCGGCGAGGAGCTGGAGCAGGGGAAGGAAGCGAGGGAGCAGAGAGATGAGTGGAGGGTGAGCTGCCGATAGGATAGAATATTCCAACGAATATACCAACACAGCTGCCACTTGGTGCTGAAGTGCGGGTTTAAAAGGCAAGAAGGCAGGGGGCTAAGTGTAAAAAGCCATGCGCTGACCAGCCAGGCCACTTGGCATCCAGTTGGCGAGCTGTGATTGGTCTAGGACTAAATTTGCACATCCATTGCAAGTTTAGGGATGAAATAATCAGCTTTTTCAACTACAAGGACTAAACCATCACCTGACATGGAAGTTCAGGGACCTAGGATGCTATTACCTCGTGATAATAGTACTTGGGATATCTAGCGGTCTTGGATATTATGGACCCCTGCTGTAAAAGATGCGTTGGACCGGGACGTTTGACAGCCTCGTGACCCGACGCGACACACTCCTGCTCTCGAACGTACGTGCTTCCAAAGAGTAGCGGTGCATGTAACGGGGGAGATGCTCTCTGCCGGAGCGACAAACGTGCACGTGAACCCCTTCATCTTTCGGGCGGGTGCAGCGTGGCGTAGCGGCCCATTCCGCTCGTCACGTTCTTCCCCTGATGCCACCGGCGTGCGTAGCCAGCCACTCGCTCCGGTCACTCACGCCAAGGCTCTCGCCCGTCACCGGTGCTACGTGCGTTGACCGGGCCAGGAGGAAGCGACGCGTCTTGGTCACTTCACGTGCCCTCGGGTTCCAGAAGCGGCTGCCGTGCCCTACTCGCAGCGGCGCGTGGAGCATCGCATCCGCAAGTAATCACGGCCTCACGGGCACGCAATAAAAGTTCCCACGTACGTACCCGAGGAGAGAAAGAAAAAATTGCCGTGGCGGTGTGGGCGAGGAGGACAGAGCCTCCTCTCCTCCTCTGCTCGACCAGTTTCTTCTCTTCTGGCCTCTTCCGCTTCACAATTCACGTGTCACGTCCTCTTTAAGCCCATTGAAGATCGCCCCAGGCCCCAACCACCCGGAGTAGAAAGACAACGCACCGGAGCCCGACGTCGTCGAGTGTGGTCTCGTGAGCACGGCCGCTCTCGAACCTGCCGCATGCAGCACGCTGTTTTCAACGGGGCCTTGAAACGGGCGCGCCGGACGTGGACGGGCATACGGACATGCCCGGAGCCCCGTGATCTGGGACTCGGAGACGGTGGCGGGTGGGTGACGAGATGCTTCCCTCGAGTATCGGTGGCAGCTGCAAATGCGATCGCCTTCTCCGAGTCGGCTGTCGGTACCTCGATGAGTGCGCTCGTTTTGTCGTGCCACGGTCCGGCTGCCTGCCTGCCTTTGTGACGCGGGTACGTAGTACGGCTGCCCGTTTTCTTCCTCCTCGTGAATCCGTGAATGGATGGATGGACAGCTTTGCTTTCGGTACGTACGTCCCCTTTCGAAAAGCTTGTGGTTCTGGGATGTAGATCGACGGCGGAGATTAAACCGAGTCTATGAGTTGCAAGGCATAACGAAGGTCGAGCTCTCGTTTGACACGCGTCTCTTGCTTCTTTGAGTCTATTTTCTCCCTCTCAATTTTGCAACTTGTTGTTCATCCTCTCCTGTTCCAGTCTATTCTTTCTTTTTGTGCATCCAACGTTAGCTTATACCTCTCCTTTTTTTTTTCTTCCTTCTGGAAAAAATGTCCACCCATGTGGCAGACATTTTAGTCGCCGCGGCGTCACGGACGGCCTCCCCTTCTCCCGCTTGTTTCCTATCAGTTGATGGTTCTTCATTGGCATGGTGGCTCGTCAATCCTCCCCCACAACTTGTTTTCTCTTCGTCATCCAATGAATGGATTATTAGAGCTTGAGTCATCATTTTTGTTCAACCTCCTGAGGCCAACCATAAGGTGTTACCTTCAATTTCATCCAACAATGACTTAAATTGATTAGTTGCTGCAAAGTATCTACTCTTGGTTGTCCGCGCCCGTTGGAGTAGCGGCGAGTCACACACCGTCTTTGGTGCCTTCGGCCGCGTCCAGCCGTCTGGAGTCTCCCCCCATTTGAACGACTGGACGTTGTCTCTCGCGAGCGGGGTGGACCTTGTTGGCGGCAGGTAGGATGCGTGAGGGGCTGCCGGTCGGCGACACATCCACGTCGATGGCATCCACTTCCTTGGCCGAAACTTCCTTCGCTGCCGCTTCCCACTCACACTGGCGGCACACCGCTCCCTCCAGGTGAAGTTCTCCTTTTTTTCAGTCGACCACCACGGCGGGACAGAAACACTCTATCGAGGCATCACTCATGTCGGTGGTGGGGGCGGCGTACTCGGCGACAACATCTACGGTAGCGGCTTGAATGGAGGAGCAAAGGTGGAGGGTGGCGATGTCTCAAATGCGGAAAATGGTGGACGGACGCAGGAGGACGGCGATCATTTGGTGGACTCAATCAATTTGGTGGAATTTGGAGTGGGCCATGTCTGTGTGGTACGATGTGACGGGTGTGCCCAAGCGCGTCCGGGTCTCCCCATATCCGCCCCAGGTAGGGATCGGATATGGGGGTGTCGGTTAGCCCAGACGGATAGAGTTTGTTTGAGAGGGGCTAGCCCGATCGCGATTTTGTGAACAATCACTGATCGGACCGTTCGCTCGGACGTACAGGAGGCATTTGAAGAGACCTGTAGATGCTCTTGGTTCAATTGATTACTAGATACATGGACACCTGGTCTTTCTTATATGTGTATCCATTCACATCATCAAATACATTAATAGATGTATGAATGAATCTTAATTCAAGCACCACTTCATCTCATGGCTTGGTACTCCGAGAGAAAATCAAAGCTATCCAAAATAAAACCATGGCGGTTGCCACTGGCAGCCAAACACCGGTGACTTGAGATCTTACAAACAAATGGTGGAGATTAAAAAGAGTTGAGGTTTAAAGGGATAATATTTTTAGTTTCATCCAGCGCAGATCCAGTCAACTTCAATCTGCTAACATCATCTCTGAACTATGTATTTCTCGTCTCAGTTAGTTCCATTGATTACTGGAGTATATCAACATCGGTTATTTGATTTTGTATGTGTATCCGTTCACATCATACATAACATACTGGTCAGAGGTGGAGAATAAATAGAGTACTAAAGTTTTAAGGGATAATACTATCAGTTTCATATGGTGTAGATTGGGTCGACTTCGATCTACTAACGCCACAATCGATCTTCGTATTTCTTGCGGCAGTTAGTTCAGTTGACTATGAGATTATGGACATATGTTCTTTGGTTTATGTCTGTAACCATTCACATTATCAAATACATTGATGAACTGATGTGCAGCTGGATTTAAATGCAAACTGGGCCACTTCATTTGTTGGATTGGTACTCGATGAGGAAAACTGCTCTGTCCAAGATGAAGCCACGATGGTTGCCACCGGACACCAAAACATCGATTATTGAGACCATGTAAACCACAGCGATAAACAAATGGAGATTGAAAAGAGTCTTGAAGTTTTAAGTGGTAGCATTGCACATTTGATATGGTTCACACCGGTTAACTTCGACATACCAATACCACGACAGTTTTCCTTATTTCTCGTGTCAGTTAGTTCCATTGATTGCTAGATATATCTACATTCTTTCTTTGGTTCTACGTGTGTATCGGTTCACATCATCAAATACATTAATGAATGGATGTATGTGTGAATCAAAAATATCCAAGATTAAACCATCACAGTTGGCACCGACCAACGCCGGTGACTAAGACCATACAGATCAATGATATAGATTAGAAATAGTATTTAAGCCTTAAGGAATAATATTGACAAGTTCATATGGTGCGGATCGGGTACTTCCATCAACTGACGCCATGGTCGATCTCCTTATTTCCCACGTCAGTTAATACCATTGATTATTGTATATATGGATGCCAGATCTTCAGTTATATGCGTGTATTCATTCACATCATCGATAGGATGATGAATGGATGTATGGGTGAGTAATGTAACGCCACGACCGATCATATGGTGCACATCGAGTCAACTTGATCTACCAACGCCACGACCGATCTCCTTGTTTCTTGCTTCAGTTAGTTCCATTGATAGATAAGTATATGGATGTCAGTTCTTCGGTTCTATGCATGTATATGTTTGCATCATTAAATACATTAATGAACCGATGAACCGTTGTACAGTTGAATTTAAATGCAAATGGGCCACTTCATCTGCTTGATTCGTATTAGACCAGGAAATCAAAGATATCCAAGATAAAACCATGACTATTTCCACCGACCAGCGAAACAACGGTGATTTAAGATCATACAGATCAATGATGAAGACTAAAAATAATATTTAGGTCTTAAGGTATAATATTGTCAATTTCATATAATGCGAAAGGGGTCAATTTCAATCTACTAACACATTCTCCATTTCTCATATCAATAGTTCTATTGGTTACTGGATATATGGACACTCGTTTTTCAGTTATATGCTGATATGCATGTATCCATTCACATTATTGAATACATTAATGAATGGATGTATGGGTGAATCTAAATGCAAGTGTCGATTCATCTGATGTATTGGTACTAGAAGAGGAAATCAAAGATAACACGAATAAAACCATGGCAGTTGTACCGCCCATCAAAACGCCAGTGATTTGAGACTGTATATATCAATGATTGGGGTTAAAAGAGTACTTAAGTCTTAAGGAATAATATTGCCAAGTTCAAACAATTTGGGTCTAGTCAACTTTCATGTACTGACGTCATGGTTGATCTTCTCTTTTTTCGTGATAGTTAGTTTAATTGACTACTATGTATATGTACGTCAATTCTTCTGTTATATGTGTGTATCCATTCGCATCATCAAAATACATTACCATGAATGGATGTATAGGTGAATCTAAATGCAACTATCATTTCACCTGGTGGATTGCTAGATAACCACGGTAGTTGCCTCCGGCTAGCGGAACATTGGTGATTTGAGACCATATAGATCAGCGACGGAGTTTAAAAAGATTTGTTTAAGTCTTAGTGAATCTAAATGCAACTATCGTTTCACCTGGAGAATGGAGTTTTAGTCATCTTACCCATGAGGCATGGTTCACAAGTATCAAATGATTCATAATCACGTGATTTCAAAAGTCCATCTGCATGGGGTTTCTTTATACGTTTTACACCAATATGACCTAAACGGCGGTGCCACAAATATGTTGCATTATCATTATCAACTTTGTATCTTTTGGCATCAATGTTATAAATATGTGTATCATTACGATCGAGATTCAACAAGAATAGACCATTCATCAAGGGTGCATGACCATAAAAGTGTTGGGGAACATAGAAATTTCAAAAAAACTCCTACGCACACGCATGATCATGGTGATGCATAGCAACGAGAGGGGAGAGTGTCGTCCACGTACCCTCGTAGACCGTTAAACGGAAGCGTTACGACAACGCGGTTGATGTAGTCGTACGTCTTCACGATCGATTGATCCTCGGTACCGAACGTACGGCACCTCCGCGTTCAGCACACTTTCAGCTCGGTGACGTCCTGCGAACTCACGATCCAGTAGAGCTCGGGGAAGACTTACGTCAGCACGACGGTGTGGTGACGATGTTGATGAAGCTACCGTGGCAGGGCTTCGCCTAAGCACCGCTACAGTATGATCGAGGTGGAATATGGTGGAGGGGGGCACCGCACACGGCTGGGAGAGATCTTTGTGATCAACTTATGTGTCTAGAGGTGCCCCCTGCCCCTGTATATAAAGGAGTAAGGGGGAGGCCGGCCGTCCTTGTTGGTGCTCCAGGAGAAGGAATCCTCCTCCTAGTAGGAGTAGGATTCCCCTCTTTCCTACTCCTACTAGGAGGGGGAAAGGAAGGGAGAGAAAGAGAAGGAAAGGGGGGCGCCCCCCCTCTCCTAGTCCAATTCGGACCAGAGGGGAGGGGGCGCGCTTCCTGCCCTAGGCCGGCCCCTCTCTCTTTCCCTTATGGCCCAACAAGGCCCATTAGCCTTCGGGGGGGTTCCGGTAACCCCTCCGGTACTCCAGTAAAATCCCGATTTTACCCGGAACTCTTCCGATGTCCAAATGTAGGCTTACAATATATCAATATTCATGTATCAACCATTTCGAGACTCCTCGTCATGTCCGTGATCATATCCGAGACTACGAACTACCTTTGGTACATCAAAACATATAAACTCATAAAACCGATCGTCATGGAACTTTAAGCATGCGACCCTACGGGTTCGAGAACTATGTAGACATGACCGAGACATTTCTCCGGTCAATAACCAACAGCGGAACCTAGATGCTCATATTGGTTCCTACATATTCTACAAAGATCTTTATCGGTCAAACCGCATAACACTATACGTTGTTCTCTTTGTCATCGGTATGTTACTTGCTCGAGATTCGATCGTCGGTATCCCAATACCTAGTTCAATCTCGTTACCTGCAAGTCTCTCTACTCGTTTCGTAATGCACTATCCCACAACTAACTCATTAGTTGCATCGTTTGCAAGGCTTATAGTGATGTGCATTACCGAGAGGGCCTAGAGATACCTCTCCGACAATCGGAGTGACAAATCCTAATCTTGATCTATGCCAACTCAACAAGTACCATCGGAGACACCTGTAGAGCACCTTTATAATCACCCAGTTACGTTGTGACGTTTGGTAGCACACAAAGTGTTCCTCCGGTATTCGGGAGTTGCATAATCTCATAGTCATAAGAACATGTATAAGTCATGAAGAAAGCAATAGAAGTAAACAAAAACGATCAAGTGCTAATTTAATGGAATGGCTCAAGTCAATCACATCATTCTCCTAATGATGTGATCTGATAACCCACAAGTATAGGGGATCGCAACAGTTTTCGAGGGGAGAGTATTCAACCCAAATTTATTGATTCGACACAAGGGAGCCAAAGAATATTCTCAAGTATTAGCAGCTGAGTTGTCAATTCAACCACACATGGAAACTTAATATCTTCATCAAAGTATTTAGTAGCAAAGTAATATGATAGTAGTGGTAACGGTAGCAAAAGTAATGTTTTTGGTATTTTGTAGTGATGATAGCAATAGCAATGGAAAAGTAAATAAGGGAAGAACAATATATGGAAAGCTCGTAGGCAATGGATCAGTGATGGAGAATTATGCCAGATGCGGTTCATCATGTAACAATCATAACATAGGGTGACACAGAACTAGCTCCAGTTCATCAATGTAATGTAGGCATGTATTCCAAATATAGTCATACGTGCTTATGGAAAAGAACTTACATGACATCTTTTTTCCTACCCTCCCGTGGCAGCGGGGTCCTAGTGGAAACTAAGGGATATTAAGGCCTCCTTTTAATAGAGTACCGGACCAAAGCATTAACACATAGTGAATACATGAACTCCTCAAACTACGGTCATCACCGGTAAGTATCCCGATTATTGTCACTTCGGGGTTAACGGATCATAACACATAATAGGTGACTATAGACTTGCAAGATAGGATCAAGAACTCTCATATATTGATGAAAACATAATAGGTTCAGATCTGAAATCATGGCACTCGGGGCCTAGTGACAAGCATTAAGCATAGCAAAGTCATAGCAACATCAATCTCAGAACATAGTGGATACTAGGGATCAAACCTTAACAAAACTAACTCGATTACATGATAGATCTCATCCAACCCATCACCGTCCAGCAAGCCTACGATGGAATTACTCACGCACGGCAGTGAGCATAATGAAATTGGTGATGGAGGATGATTGATGATGACGATGGCGACGGATTCCCCTCTCCGGAGCCCCGAACGGACTCCAGATCAGCCCTCCCGAGTGGTTTTAGGGCTTGGCGGCGGCTCCGTATCGTAAAACGTGATGAATCCTTCTCTCTGATTTTTTTCTCCCCGAAACCAAATATATAGAGTTGGAGTTGAGGCCGGAGGAGCTCCAGGGGGCCACGAGGTAGGGGGCGCGCCCTAGGGGGGTAGGCGCGCCCCCACCCTCGTGGACAGGTGGTGGGCCCCTGGTCTTCATCTTTTGCAAGGATTTTTTATTATTTCTGAAAAGAGTTCCGTGAAGTTTCAGGTCATTCTGAGAACTTTTGTTTCTGCACATAAATAACACCATGGTAATTCTGCTGAAAACAGCGTCAGTCCGGATTAGTTCCATTCAAATCATGCAAGTTAGAGTCCAAAACAAGGGCAAAAGTGTTTGGAAAAGTTTATACGACGGAGACGTATCAACTCCCCCAAGCTTAAACCCTTGCTTGTCCTCAAGCAATTCAGTTGATAAATTGAAAGTGATAAAGAAAAACTTTTACAAACTCTGTTTGCTCTTGTTGTTATAAATATGTAAAGTCAGCATTCAAGTTTTCAGCAAAGATTATGAACTAACCATATTCACAATAACGCTTAGGTCTCAAGTTTACCCATATCAATGGCATAATCAACTAGCGAGCAATAATAATAAATCTCGGATGACAACACTTTCTCAAAACAATCATAATATGATATAACACGATGGTATCTCGCTAGCCCTTTCTGAGACCGCAAAACATAAATGCAGAGCACCTTTAAAGATCAAGGACTGACTAGACATTGTAATTCATGGTAAAAGAGATCCAGTCAAGTCATACTCAATGTAAACTAATAGTAATGAATGCAAATGACAGCGGTGCTCTCCAATTGGTGCCTTTTAATAAGAAAATGATGACTCGACATGAAAGTAAATAGATAGGCCCTTCGCAGAGGGAAGTAGGGATTTGTAGAGGTGCCAGAGCTCGGTTTTGAAGTAGAGATGAATAATATTTTGAGTGGTATACTTTCATTGTCAACATAACAACCAAGAGATGGCAATATCTTCCATGCTACACACATTATAGGCGGTTCCCAAATAGAATGGTAAAGTTTATACTCCCCCTTCACCAACAAGCATCAATCCATGGCTTGCTCGAAACAATGAGTGCCTCCAACTAACAAGAGTCCCAGGGGGAGTTTTGTTTGAAATTATTTTGATTTGATTTGCATAAAGCATGGGACTAGGCATCCCGGTGACCAGCCATTTTCTTGTGAGTGGGGAGCGGAGTCCACTCCTCTTGAGAATAACCCACCTAACATGGAAGATACGGACAACCCTAGTTGATACATGAGCTATTCGAGCATACAAAACAAGATATTTATTTGAAGGTTTAGAGTTTGGCACATACAAATTTACTTGGACGGCAGGTAGATACAGTATATAGGTAGGTATGGTGGACTCATATGGAATAACTTTGGGGTTTATGGAGTTGGATGCACAAGCAGCATTCCCGCTTAGTACAAGTGAAGGCTAGCAAAAGACTGGGAAGCGACCAGCTAGAGAGCGACAACAGTCATGAACATGCATTAAAGTTAATCAACACCGAATGCAAGCATGAGTAGGATATAATCCACCATGAACATAAATATCGTGAAGGCTATGTTGATTTTATTTCAACTACATGCGTGAACATGCGCCAAGTCAAGTCACTTAAATCATTCAGAGGAGGATACCACCCTATCATACCACATCACAACCATTTTAGTAGCATGTTGGCACACAAGGTAAACCATTATAAGCTCCTAGCTAATCAAGCATGGCACAAGAAACTATGATCTCTAGTTGGCATTGCAAACATGTTTATTCATAATAGGCTGAATCAGGAACGATGAACTAATCATATTTACAAAAACAAAAGAGGTCGAGTTCATACCAGCTTTTCTCATCTCAATAAGTTCATCATATAATCATCATTATTGCCTTTCACTTGCACGACCGAACGATGTGGATAATAATAATAGTGCACGTGTATTGGACTAAGCTGGAATCTGCAAGCATCCAATAAACACAAGAAGACAAGGCAATATGGGCTCTTTTGTCAGATCAATAATAATGCATATAAGAGCCACTTCAACGATTTAATTATGGTCTTATCCTATCGACCCCCAAAGAAAAGAAAAGAAATAAAACTATTTACACGGGAAAGCTCAAGCAAAAGAAGAACATGAAATATTTTGGGGTTTTGTTTTTAATTACTACTACAGGCATGGAAAGTAAACTAATTAAAAGCTACAACTAAATTTTTTCCCTTAAGGTTTATCAAACACACAAGAAGAAAACATAAAAAGGAAAATAAACTAGCATGGATGATACAATGAAAAAGTATGAGCACCGACATTTAGCAATGAGTGTGTGAACATGAATGTAATGTCGGTGAGAAATACGTACTCCCCCAAGCTTAGGCTTTTGGCCGAAGTTGGTCTATGGCCACGGTTGGCCTGGCGGATATCCATAATAATAGTTGGGGTCGTACTGAGATGCAGCGGCTATCGCCTCCTGAGCTGCAGCGTGGCGACAAGCGGCCTCCGCCCTCCTCTTTTACTCATCTGCCTCCTCTCTGGTAATAACATATCTTCCTTTTGCGTGAAGATGAAAATTCAAACCTCCTCACAAAGGAACTAGTGAGATAATGATACTGGCTGCACTTTTCTTCCTCGAAGCTCACAAGATCAGCGTTACGCAAATATGCGTTAAATTCTTCCTTAATTCCCGCTCGATCCATAAAATTTTCCGAAGGCCATTCACAAGGACGCACTGGGGCGTTTCTTGGTGGCTCATCATCAACATCACGCATTGCAAGCCTGGGCTCTTGTTTCCTTGAAGAGCCACCTTGGTACATTTTCCTAAACATATTTCTTCCTCTGAAAAATTTCTGAAATTTTTAGTAACTTCAAAATAAAAGTGAACAAAGCTCAATGATATTGATAGCAACTACTCCTACAAGTGCCTAGAGCCTATATCATGCATCAAAACTACTTTTGACCATATAAATTTGACATGCAAGCTCAAGAACAAGGTCACCTAAGCAGCACAAATTTGCAATGAATAAAGCACTAGAACAAAAACTAATTGGACCAATGGACGAGTCACATACCAAGGAACAATCTCCCCAAGCAGTTTTGTGAGAGGTGCTTTGAGCAAGGATATCGAAAATCGCAGCAAAATGAGCTAGAACTCGGGTTTGAGCTGGATATTCGTGTTTGTGGGAGGAAGAAGGAGTGTGTGGGTGCAAGGATAAGTGGAGGAGGGCCACCGTGGGCCACGAGGCAGGGGGCGCGCCCCTGACCCTCGTGGCCAGGTGCCAGCTCCTCCTGCTGTATTCTCAGTGCCAAATATTCTCAAATATTCCAGAAAAAATCATATTTAAATTTCAGGGCATTTGGAGAACTTCTATTTTCGGGGTATTTTTATATTGCACGGATAAATCAGATAACAGATAGAAAAATACTATTCTTATTTTATTTAATATAAATAACAAAAAGTAAAAGGAGGGTACGGAAGGTTGTGCCTTCTAGTTTCATCCATCTCATGGTCATCAAAAGGAATCCACTAACAAGGTTGATCAAGTCTTGTTAACGAACTCATTCCGAATAACATGGAACCGGAGAAATTTCGAATAACACTATGTTACCTCAACGGGGGTATGCACATCCCCAATAATAAGAATATCATATTTCTTCTTGACAGTAGGAAGAGGAAATTCAAAACCTCCAAATATAATCGATGAAAATTTTCCAATAGAGTTGATACTATGAACTTGAGGTTGTTTCCTCGAAAAGTGTACCGTATGCTCATTACCATTAACATTAAAAGTGACATTGCCTTTAGTGCAATCAATAACAGCCCCTGCAGTATTCAAAAAGGGTCTTCCAAGAATAATAGACATACTATCATCCTCGGGAATATCAAGAATAACAAAATCCGTTAAAATAGTAACGTTTGCAACTACAACAGGCACATCCTCACAAATACCGACAGGTATAGCAGTTGATTTATCAGCCATTTGCAAAGATATTTCAGTAGGTGTCAACTTATTCAAATCAAGTCTACGATATAAAGAGAGGGGCATAACACTAACACCGGCTCCAAGATCATATAAAGCAGTTTTAACATAGTTTCTTTTAATGGAGCATGGTATAGTTGGTACACCGGGATCTCCTAGTTTCTTAGGTATTCCACCTTTAAAAGTATAATTAGCAAGCATGATGGAAATTTCAGCTTTCGGTATCTTTCTTTTATTTGTAACAATATCTTTCATATACTTAGTATAAGGATTCATTTTGAGCATATCAGTTAATCGCATGCGCAGAAAGATAGGTCTAATCATTTCAGCAAAGCGCTCAAAATCCTCATCATCCTTTTTCATGGATGGGTTGGGAGGAAAGGGCATGGGTTTCTGAACCCATGGTTCTCTTTCTTTACCATGTTTCCTAGCAACAAAGTCTTTCTTATCATAACGTTGATTCTTTGATTGTGTGTTATCAAGATCAACAACAGGTTCAATTTCTATATCATTATCATTGCTAGGTTGAGCATCAACATGAACATTATCACTAGTTTCAGGTTCATTACCAGATTGTGTTTCAGCATCAGAAATAGAAATATCATTTGGATTCTCAGGTGTTTCAACAATAGGTTCACTAGAAGCATGCAAAGTCCTATCATTTTTCTTTTTCTTCCTATTAGAAGGACTAGGTGCATCCACATTATTTCTCTGAGAATCTTGCTAAATTCTCTTAGGATGGCCTTCAAGATACAGAGGTTCCTGAGTCATTCTACCACCTCTAGTCATAACTCTAACAACATTATCATTATTCTTACTGTTCAATTCATTGAGAAAATCATTTTGAGCTTTAAGTACTTGTTCTACTTGAGTGGTAACCATAGAAGCATGTTTACTAATAAGTTTAAGTTCACCTTTGACATTAGCCATATAATCACCCAAGTATTCAAGCGTATCGGAATTATATTTCAATTGTTTACCAAAATAAGTATCAGAATTATATTTCAATTGTCTACCAAAATAAGCATTAAAGTTTTCTTGTTAATTGTCAAACTCATCTAAGCATTGTCTAGCAAACTTATAATGAGGGATATCACCTTCATCAAATCTATAGAGAGAATTTACCTTTACTACCTGTGTCGGGTTATCAAAACCACGAGTTTCTTCAATAGGTGATGGATCAAGATCATATGTTTCTTCAACAGGCGGTAAATTAAGACCATGTATTTCTTCAATAGGAGGTAATTCTTAACATCTTCAGCTTTAATACCTTTTTCTTTCATAGATTTCTTTGCCTCTTGCATATCTTCAGTACTGAGAAATAGAATACCCCTCTTCTTCGGAGTTGGTTTAGGAATAGGCTCAGGAGTTGGCTCAGGAAGTGTCCAATTATTTTCATTTGTAAACCTATTATTCAATAGAATTTCAGCTTCATCCGGTGTTCTTTCCCTGCAAACAGGACCAGCACAACTATCCAGGTAATCTCTGGAAGCATCGGTTAATCCATTATAAAATATATCAAGTATTTCATTTTCCTTAAGAGGATGATTAGGCAAAGCATTAAGTAACTTGAGAAGCCTCCCCCAGGCTTGTGGGAGACTCTCTTCTTCAATTTGCACAAAATTATATATATCCCTTAAAACAACTTGTTTCTTATGAGCAGGGAAATATTTAGCAGAGAAGTAATAAATCATATCCTGGGGACTACGCACACAACCAAGATCAAGAGAATTAAACCATATCTTAGCATCACCCTTTAATGAGAACGGAAATATTTTAAGGATATAAAAGTAGCAAGTTCTCTCATCATTAGTGAACAGGGTAGCTATATCATTTAATTTAGTAAGATGTGCCACAATAGTTTCAGATTCATAGCCATGAAAAGGATCGGATTCAATCAAAGTAATTATATCAGTATCAATAGAGAATTCATAATCCTTATCAGTAACACAGATAGGTGAAGTAGCAAAAGCAGGGCCAGGTTTCATTCTAGCATTAAGAGATTGCTGCTTCCATTTAGCTAATAACCTCTTGAGCTCGTATCTATCTTTGCAAGCTAAAATAGCTAAAGAAGCTTCTTTATCAAAAACATAACCCTCAGGAATAACAGGCGAGTCTTCATCATCACTTTCATCAATATTATCAGATTCAATATTTTCATTCTCTCTAACCCTAGCAAGTTGTTCATCAAGAAATTCACCAAGTGGCACAGTAGTATCAAGCATAGAAGTAGTTTCATCATAAGTATCATGCATAGCAGAAGTGGCATCATCAATAACATGTGACATATCAGAACGAATATCAGAAGCAGGTTTAGGTGTCGCAAGCTTACTCAAAACGAAGGTGAATCAAGTGCAGAGCTAGATGGCAGTTCCTTACCCCCCCTTGTAGTTGAGGGATAAATCTTGGTTCTTGGATCTTTCAAGTTCTTCATAATGATAAGCAGATATAAATCCCAAGTGACTCAAAGAATAGAGCTATGCTCCCCGGCAACGGCGCCAGAAAATAGTCTTGATAACCCACAAGTATAGGGGATCGCAACAATTTTTGAGGGTAGAGTATTCAACCCAAATTTATTGATTCGACACAAGGGGAGCCAAAGAATATTCTCAAGTATTAGCAGCTGAGTTGTCAATTCAACCACACCTGGAAACTTAATATCTGCAGCAAAGTATTTAGTAGCAAAGTAATATGATAGTAGTGGTAACGGTAGCAAAAGTAATATTTTTGGTATTTTGTAGTGATGGTAGCAATAGCAACAGAAAGTAAATAAGCGAAGAACAATATATGGAAAGCTCGTAGGCAATGGATCAGTGATGGAGAATTATGCCGGATGCGGTTCATCATGTAACAATCATAACATAGGGTGACACAGAACTAGCTCCAGTTCATCAATGTAATGTAGGCATGTATTCTGAATATAGTCATCCGTGCTTATGGAAAAGAACTTGCATGACATCTTTTGTCCTACCCTCCCGTGGCAGCGGGGTCCTAGCGGAAACTAAGGGATATTAAGGCCTCATTTTAATAGAGTACCGGACCAAAGCATTAACACATAGTGAATACATGAACTCCTCAAACTATGGTCATCACCGGTAAGTATCCCGATTATTGTCACGTCGGGGTTAACGGATCATAACACATAATAGGTGACTATAGACTTGCAAGATAGGATCAAGAACTCTCATATATTGATTAAAACATAATAGGTTCAGATTTGAAATCATGGCACTCGGGCCCTAGTGACAAGCATTAAGCATAGCAAAGTCATAGCAACATCAATCTCAGAACATAGTGGATACTAGGGATCAAACCCTAACAAAACTAACTCGATTACATGATAGATCTCATCCAACCCATCACCGTCCAGCAATCCTATGATGGAATTACTCACGCACGGCGGTGAGCATCATGAAATTGGTGATGGAGGATGATTGATGATGATGATGGCGACGGATTCCCCTCTCCGGAGCCCCGAACGGACTCTAGATCAGCCCTCCCGAGAGATTTTAGGGCTTGGCGGCGGCTCCGTATTGTAAAACACGATGAATCCTTCTCTCTGATTTTTTTCTCCCTGAAACCAAATATATAGAGTTGGAGTTGAGGTCGGAGGAGCTCCAGGGGGCCCATGAGGTAGGGGGCGTGCCCTAGGGGGGCAGGCGCGCCCCCCACCCTCGTGGACAGGTGGTGCCCCCCTGGTCTTCATCTTTTGCAAGCATTTTTTATTATTTCTGAAAAGATGTTTCGTGAAGTTTCAGGTCATTCCAAGAACTTTTGTTTCTGCACATAAATAACACCATGGTAATTCTGCTGAAAACAGCGTCAGTCCAGGTTAGTTCCATTCAAATCATGCAAGTTAGAGTCCAAAACAAGGGAAAAAGTGTTTGGAAAAGTAGATACGACGGAGACGTATCATGATCCCATTGATCAAATAACAACTCATGTCTATGGTTTGGAAACTTAACCATCTTTGATCAATGAGCTAGTCAAGTAGAGGCATACTAGTGACACTATGTTTGTCTATGTATTCACACATGTATTATGTTGCCGGATAATACAATTCTAGCATGAATAATAAACAATTTCCTTCAGTCTCCCACTTGCACTAGAGTCAATAATCTAGATTACACAGTAATGATTTTAACACCCATGGAGCCTTGGTGTTGATCATGTTTTGCTCATGGAAGAGGCTTAGTCAACGGGTCTGCAACATTCAGATCCATATGTATCTTGCAAATCTCTATGTCTCCCACCTGGACTTGATCCCGGATGGAGTTGAAGCGTCTCTTGATGTGCTTGGTTCTCTTGTGAAATCTGGATTCCTTTGCGAAGGCAATTGCACCAGTATTGTCACAAAAGATTTTCATTGGACCCGATGCACTAGGTATGACACCTAGATCGGATATGAACTTCTTCATCCAGACTCCTTCATTCGCTGAATCCGAAGCAGCAATGTACTCCGCTTCACATGTAGATCCCGCCATGACGCTTTGTTTAGAACTGCTCCAACTGACAGCTCCACCGTTCAATATAAACACGTATCCGGTTTGCGATTTAGAATCATCCGGATCAGTGTCAAAGCTTGCATCAACGTAACCATTTACGATGAGCTCTTTGTCACCTCCATAAACGAGAAACATATCCTTGGTCCTTTTCAGGTACTTTAGGATGTTCTTGACCGCTGTCTAGTGATCCACTCCTGGATTACTTTGGTACCTCCCTGCTAGACAAATATCAAGGCACACATCAGGTCTGGTACACAACATTGCATACATGATAGAGCCTATGGTTGAAGCATAGGGAACACTTTTCATTTTCTCTCTATCTTCTGCAGTGGTCGGGCATTGAGTCTTACTCAACTTCACACCTTGTAATACA
This sequence comes from Triticum aestivum, assembly GCF_018294505.1. Taxonomy (NCBI): domain Eukaryota; kingdom Viridiplantae; phylum Streptophyta; class Magnoliopsida; order Poales; family Poaceae; genus Triticum; species Triticum aestivum. Next base: position 704,959,674 of record NC_057797.1, on the reverse strand, counting down.
GGCAAGAACCCTTTCTTAGCTTGATCCATTTTGAACTTTTTCAAAACTTTATCAAGGTATGTGCTATGTGAAAGTCCAATTAAGCGTCTTGATCTATCTCTATAGATCTTGATGCCCAATATATAAGCAGCTTCACCGAGGTCTTTCATTGAAAAACTCTTATTCAAGTATCCTTTTATGCTATCCAGAAATTCTATATCATTTCCAATCAACAATATGTCATCCACATATAATATTAGAAATGCTACACAACTCCCACTCACTTTCTTGTAAATACAGGCTTCTCCAAAAGTCTGTATAAAACCATATGCTTTGATCACACTATCAAACCATTTATTCCAACTCCGAGAGGCTTGCACCAGCCCATAAATGGATCGCTGGAGCTTGCACACTTTGTTAGTACCCTTTGGATCGATAAAACCTTCAGGTTGCATCATATACAACTCTTCTTCAAGAAATCCATTCAGGAATGCAATCTTTACATCCATTTGCCAAATTTGATAATCATAAAATGCGGCAATAGCTAACATGATTCGGACAGACTTAAGCATCCCTACTGGTGAGAAGGTATCATCGTAGTCAACTCCTTGAACTTGTCGAAAACCTTTCGCAACAAGTCGAGCTTTGTAGACAGTAACATTACCATTAGCGTCTGTCTTCTTCTTGAAGATCCATTTATTTTTGATGGCCTGCCGATCATCGGGCAAGTCAACCAAAGTCCACACTTTGTTCTCATACATGGATCCCATCTCAGATTTCATGGCCTCAAGCCACTTTGCGGAATCTGGGCTCATCATTGCTTCCTCATAGTTCGTAGGTTCGTCATGGTCAAGTAACATGACCTCCAAAACAGGATTACCGTACCACTCTGGTGCGGATCTTTCTCTGGTTGACCTACGAGGTTCGGTAGTAACTTGATCTGAAGTTTCATGATCATCATCATTTGGTTCCTCACTAATTGGTGTAGGTATCACAAGAACCGGCTTCTGTGATGAACTACTTTCTAATAAGGGAGCAGGTACAATTACCTCATCAAGTTCTACTTTCCTCCCACTCGCTTCTTTCGAGAGAAACTCCTTCTCTAGAAAGGATCCATTCTTAGCAATGGATGTCTTGCCTTCGGATATGTGATAGAAGGTGTACCCAACAGTTTCCTTTGGGTATCCTATGAAGACACATTTCTCCGATTTGGGTTCGAGCTTATCAGGTTGAAGCTTTTTCACATAAGCATCGCAGCCCCAAACTTTAAGAAACGACAACTTTGGTTTCTTGCCAAACCACAGTTCATAAGGTGTCGTCTCAACGGATTTTGATGGTGCCCTATTTAACATGAATGCAGCCGTCTCTAAAGCATAACCCCAAAACGATAGCGGTAAATCAATAAGAGACATCATAGATCGCACCATATCTAGTAAAGTAAGATTACGACGTTCGAACACACCATTACGCTGTGGTGTTCCGGGTGGCGTGAGTTACGAAATTATTCCGCAATGTTTCAAATGTAGACCAAACTTGTAACTCAAATATTCTCCTCCACGATCAGATCGTAGAAACTTTATTTTCTTGCTACGGTGATTTTCCACTTCACTCTGAAATTCTTTGAATTTTTCAAATGTTTCAGACTTATGTTTCATTAAGTAGATATACCCATATCTGCTCAAATCATCTGTGAAGGTGAGAAAATAACGATACCCGCCGCGAGCCTCAATATTCATCGGACCACATACATCAGTATGTATGATTTCCAACAAATCTGTTGCTCGCTCCATAGTTCCGGAGAACGGCATTTTAGTCATCTTGCCCATGAGGCATGGTTCGCAAGTACCAAGTGATTCATAATCAAGTGATTCCAAAAGTCCATCAGTATGGAGTTTCTTCATGCGCTTTATACCAATATGACCCAAATGGCAGTGCCACAAATAAGTTGCACTATCATTATCAACTCTGCATCTTTTGGCTTCAACATTATGAATATGTGTATCACTACTATCGAGATTCAAAAAATAGACACTCTTCAAGGGTGCATGGCCATAAAAGATATTACTCATATAAATAGAACAACCATTATTCTCATATTTAAATGAATAACCATCTTGCATCAAACAAGATCCAGATATAATGTTCATGCTTAACGCTTGCACCAAATAACAATTATTTAGGTCTAAAACTAATCCCAACGGTAGATGTAGAGGTAGCATGCCGACGGCGATCACATCGACTTTGGAACCATTTCCCACGCGCATTGTCACCTCGTCCTTAGCCAGTCTTCGCTTAATCCGTAGTCCCTGTTTCGAGTTGCAAATATTAGCAACAGAACCAGTATCAAATACCCAGGTGCTACTGAGAGCTCTGGTAAGGTTCACATCAATAAAATGTACATCACATATACCTTTGTTCACTTTGACATCCTTCTTATCCGCCAAATACTTGGGGCAGTTCCGCTTCCAGTGACCAGTCTGTTTGCAGTAGTAGCACTCAGTCTCAGGCTTAGGTCCAGACTTAGGTTTCTTCTCCTGAGCAGCAACTTGTTTGCGGTTCTTCTTGAAGTTCCCCTTCTTCTTCCCTTTACCCTTTTTCTTGAAACTGGTGGTCTTGTTGACCATCAACACTTGATGCTCCTTCTTGATTTATACCTCCGCTGCCTTTAGCATTGCGAAGAGCTCGGGAATTATCTTATTCATCCCTTGCATATTATAGTTCATCACGAAGCTTTTGTAGCTTGGTGACAGTGATTGAAGAACTCTGTCAATTACACGATCAACAGGAATATTAACTCCCAGTTAAGTCAAGTGATTATGATACCCAGACATTTTGAGTATATGTTCACCCAGAGAACTATTCTCCTCCATCTTGCAGCTATATAACTTATTGGAGACTTCATATCTCTCAATCCGGGCATTTGCTTGAAATATTAACTTCAACTCCTGGAATATCTCATATGCTCCATGACGTTCAAAACGTCGTTGAATTCCCGGTTCTAAGCCGTAAAGCATGGCACACTGAACTACCGATTAGTCATCAGCTTTATTCCGCCAGATGTTCTTAACGTCATTAGCAGCATCTACAGTAGGCCTAACACCCAGCGGTGCTTCCAGGATGTAATTTTTCTGTGCAGCAATGAGGATAATTCTGAAGTTACGGACCCAGTTCGTGTAATTGCTACCATCATCTTTCAACTTTGCTTTCTCAAGGAATGCATTAAAATTCAACGAAACAATAACACGGGCCATCTATCTACAATCAACATAGACAAGCAAAATACTATCAGGTACTAAGTTCATGATAAATTTAAGTTCAATTAATCATATTACATAAGAACTCCCACTTAGATAGACATCCCTCTGATCATCTAAGTGATCACGTGATCCAAATCAACTATACCATGTCCGATCATCACGTGAGATGGAGTAGTTTTCAATGGTGAACATCACTATGTTGATCATATCTACTATATGATTCACGCTCGACCTTTCGGTCTCAGTGTTCCGAGGCCATATCTGCATATGCTAGGCTCGTCAAGTTTAACCTGAGTATTTTGCGTGTGCAAAACTGGCTTGCACCCATTGTAGATGAACGTAGAGCTTAGCACACCCGATCATCATGTGGTGTCTCGGCACGACAAACTTTGGCAACGGTGCATACTCAGGGAGAACACTTATACCTTAAAAATTAGTGAGAGATCATCTTATAATGCTACTGTCAAACAAAGAAGAATAAGATGCATAAAGGATAAACATCACATGCAATCAATATAAGTGATATGATATGGCCATCATCATCTTGTGCTTGTGATCTCCATCTCCGAAGCACCATCATGATCACCATCGTCACCGGCGCAACACCTTGATCCCCGTCATAGCATCGTTGTCGTCTCGCCAACTATTGCTTCTACGACTATCACTACCGCTTAGTGATAAAGTAAAGCAATTACAGGGCGATTGCATTGCATACAATAAATCGACAACCATATGGCTCCTGCCAGTTGCCGATAACTCCGTTACTAAACATGATCATCTCATACAATAAATATAGCATCTTGTCTTGACCATATCACATCACAACATGCCCTGCAAAAACAAGTTAGACGTCCTCTACTTTGTTGTTGCAAGTTTTACGTGGCTGCTACGGGTTGAGCAAGAACCGTTCTTACCTATGCATCAAAACCACAACGATAGTTCGTCAAGGTAGTGTTATTTTAACCTTCTCAAGGACCGGGCGTAGCCACACTCGGTTCAACTAAAGTTTTAGAAACTGACACCCACCAGCCACCTATGTGCAAAGCACGTCGATAGAACCAGTCTCGCGTAAGCGTACGCATAATGTCGGTCCGGGCCGCTTCATCCAACAATACCACCGAACCAAAGTATGACATGCTAGTAAGCAATATGACTTGTACCGTCCACAACTCACTTGTGTTCTACTCGTGCATATACCATCTACGCATAAAACCTGGCTCGGATGCCACTGTTGGGGAACATAGTAATTTTTTTTTAAAAAATCCTACGCACACGCAAGATCATGGTGATGCATAGCAACGAGAGGGGAGAGTGTCGTCCACGTACCCTCGTAGACCATTAAGCGGAAGCGTTATGACAACATGGTTGATGTAGTCGTACGTCTTCACGATCGACTGATCCTCAGTACCGAACGTACGGCACCTCCGCGTTCAGCACACGTTCAGCTCGGTGACGTCCCGCGAACTCACGATCCAGTAGAGCTCGGGGAAGAGTTTCGTTAGCACGATGGTGTGTTGACGATGTTGATGAATCTACCATGGCAGGGCTTCGCCTAAGCACCGCTACAATATGACCGAGGTGGATTATGGTGGAGGGGGGCACCGCACACAGCTGGGAGAGATCTTTGTGATCAACTTGTGTGTCTAGAGGTGCCCCTGCCCCTGTATATAAAGGAGCAAGGGGGAGGCCGGCCGGCCCTTGTTGGTGCGCCAGGAGGAGGAATCCTCCTAGTAGGAGTAGGATTCCCCTCTTTCCTACTCCTACTAGGAGGGGGAAAGGAAGGGAGAGAAAGAGAAGGAAAGGGGGGCGCCGCCCCCCCTCACCTAGTCCAATTCGGATTATAGGGGAGGGGGCGTGCTGCCTGCCCTAGGCCGGCCCCTCTCTCTTTCCCTTATGGCCCAACAAGGCCCATTAGCCTCCAGGGGGTTCCAGTAACCCCTCCGGTACTCCGGTAAAATCCCGACTTTACCCGGAACTCTTCCGATGTCCAAATGTAGGCTTCCAACATATCAATCTTCATGTCTCGACCATTTCGAGACTCCTCGTCATGTCCGTGATCATATCCAGGACTCCGAACTACCTTCGGTACATCAAAACATATAAACTCGTAAAACCGATCGTCACAGAACTTTAAGCGTGCGGACCCTATGGGTTCGAGAACTATGTAGACATGACCGAGACATGTCTCCGGTCAATAACCAATAGTGTAACCTGGATGCTCATATTGGTTCCTACATATTCTACGAAGATCTTTATCGGTCAAACCGCATAACACTATACGTTGTTCTCTTTGTCATCGGTATGTTACTTGCTCGAGATTCGATCGTCGGTATCCCAATACCTAGTTCAATCTCGTAACCGGCAAGTCTCTTTACTCGTTTTGTAATGCACTATCCCGCAACTAACTCATTAGTTGCATTGCTTGCAAGGCTTATAGTGATGTGCATTACCGAGAGGGCCCAGAGATACCTCTCCGACAATCGGAGTGACAAATCCTAATCTTGATATGTGCCAACTCAACAAGTACCATCGGAGACACCTGTAGAGCACCTTTATAATCACCCAGTTACATTGTGACGTTTGGTAGCTAATACGTCTCCAACGTATCTATAATTTTTGATTGCTCCATGCTATATTATCTACTGTTTTGGACATTATTGGGCTTTATTATCCACGTTTATTTTATTTTTGGGACTAACCTATTAACCGGAGGCCCAGCCCAGAATTGCTGTTTTTTTGCCTATTTTAGGGTTTCAAAGAAAAGGAATATCAAACGGAGTCCAAACGGAATGGAACCTTTGGGAACGTGATTTTCTCACCGAACATGATCCAGGAGACTTGGAACCTATGCCAAGAAATAAAGGAGGAGGCCACGAGGTAGGGGGAGCGCCTCCCCCCCAGGCACGCCCTCCACCCTCATGGGCCCCCTGTTGCTCCACCGACGTACTCCTTCCTCCTATGTATACCTACGTGACGGGTTTCGTAGTAATTTCAAAAAAATTCCTACGCTCACGCAAGATCATGTGATGCATAGCAACGAGAGGGGAGAGTGCTGTCTACGTACCTATGCAGACCGACTGCGGAAGCGTTGACGCAACGTAGAGTAAGTAGTCGTACGTCTTCCCGATCCGACCGATCAAGCACCGAAACTATGGCACCTCCGAGTTCGAGCACATGTTCAGCTCGATGACGATCCCCGGACTCCGATCCAGCAAAGTGTCGGGGAAGAGTTCCGTCAGCACGATGGCGTGTTGACGATCTTGATGCACTACAGCAGCAGGGCTTCGCCTAAACTCCGCTACAGTATTATCGAGGAATATGATGGCTGGGGGCACCGCACACGGCTAAGGAATAGATCACGTGGATCAACTTGTGTTTTCTAGGGTGCCTCTACCTCAGTATATAAAGGACCAAAGGGGGGAGGCTGGCCGGCCACAAGGGGCGCGCCAGGAGAGTCCTACTCCCTCCGGGAGTAGGATTCCCCCCCCCCAATCCTAGTTGGAATAGGATTCCTCGGGGGGGGGGGGGAAGAGAGAGAGGGGGCCGGCCACCTCTCCTAGTCCTAATAGGACTAGGGGAGGGGGGAGGCGCGCAGCCCACCTTGGGCTGCCCCTTTCTCCTTTCCACTAAAGCCCACTAAGGCCATATGGTTCCCGGGGGGTTCCGGTAACCTCCCGGTACTCCGGTAAAATCCTGATTTCACCCGGAACACTTCCGATATCCAAATATAGGCTTCCAATATATCAATCTTTATGTCTCGACCATTTCGAGACTCCTCGTCATGTCCGTGATCACATCCGGGACTCCGAACAACCTTTGGTACATCAAAATGCATAAACTCATAATATAACTGTCATCGTAACCTTAAGCGTGCGGACCCTACGGGTTCGACAACTATGTAGACATGACCGAGACACGTCTCCGGTCAATAACCAATTGCGGGACCTGGATGTCCATATTGGCTCCTACATATTCTACGAAGATCTTTATCGGTCAGACCGCATAACAACATACGTTGTTCCCTTTGTCATCGGTATGTTACTTGCCCGAGATTCGATCGTCGGTATTCCAATACCTAGTTCAATCTCGTTACCGGCAAGTCTCTTTACTCGTTCCGTAATACATCATCTCGCAACTACCTCATTAGTTGCAATGCTTGCAAGGCTTATGTGATGTGCATTACCGAGAGGGCCCAGAGATACCTCTTTGACAATCGGAGTGACAAATCCTAATCTCGAAATACGCCAACCCAACATCTACCTTTGGAGACACCTGTAATGCTCCTTTATAATCACCCAGTTACGTTGTGACGTTTGGTAGCACCCAAAGTGTTCCTCCGGCAAACGGGAGTTGCATAATCTCATAGTCATAGGAACATGTATATGTCATGAAGAAAGCAATAGCAACATACTAAACGATCGGGTGCTAAGCTAATGGAATGGGTCATGTCAATCAGATCATTCAACTAATGATGTGACCTCGTTAATCAAATAACAACACTTTGTTCATGGTTAGGAAACATAACCATCTTTGATTAACGAGCTAGTCAAGTAGAGGCATACTAGTGACACTAAGTTTGTCTATATATTCACACATGTATTATGTTTCCGGTTAATACAATTCTAGCATGAATAATAAACATTTATCATGATATAAGGAAATAAATAATAACTTTATTATTGCCTCTAGGGCATATTTCCTTCAGTCTCCCACTTGCACTAGAGTCAATAATCTAGATTACACAGTAATGATTCTAACACCCATGGAGCCTTGGTGCTGATCATGTTTTGCTCGTGGAAGAGGCTTAGTCAACGGGTCTGCAACATTCAGATCCGTATGTATCTTGCAAATCTCTATGTCTCCCACCTGGACTAGATCCCGGATGGAATTGAAGCGTCTCTTGATGTGCTTGGTTCTCTTGTGAAATCTGGATTCCTTTGCCAAGGCAATTGCACCAGTATTGTCACAAAAGATTTTCATTGGACCCGATGCACTAGGTATGACACCTAGATCGGATATGAACTCCTTCATCCAGACTCCTTCATTTGCTGCTTCCGAAGCAGCTATGTACTCCGCTTCACATGTAGATCCCGCTACGACGCTTTGTTTAGAACTGCACCAACTGACAGCTCCACCGTTTAATGTAAACACGTATCCGGTTTGCGATTTAGAATCGTCCGGATCAGTGTCAAAGCTTGCATCAACGTAACCATTTACGACGAGCTCTTTGTCACCTCCATATACGAGAAGCATATCCTTAGTCCTTTTCAGGTATTTCAGGATGTTCTTGACCGCTGTCCAGTGATCCACTCCTGGATTACTTTGGTACCTCCCTGCTAGACTTATAGCAAGGCACACATCAGGTCTGGTACACAGCATTGCATACATGATAGATCCTATGCTGATGCATAGGGAACATCTTTCATATTCTCTCTATCTTCTGCAGTGGTCGGGCATTGAGTCTTACTCAATTTCACACCTTGTAACACAGGCAAGAATCCTTTCTTTGCTTGATCCATTTTGAACTTCTTCAAAATTTTGTCAAGGTATGTTGTTTGTGAAAGTCCAATTAAGCATTTTGATCTATCTCTATAGATCTTAATGCCTAATATGTAAGCAGCTTCACCGAGGTCTTTCATTGAAAAACTCTTATTCAAGTATCCCTTTATGCTATCCAGAAATTCTATATCATTTCCAATCAGCAATATGTCATCCACATATAATATCAGAAATGCTACAGAGCTCCCACTCACTTTCTTGTAAATACAGGCTTCTCCAAAAGTCTGTATAAAACCAAATGCTTTGATCACACTATCAAAACGTTTATTCCAACTCCGAGAGGCTTGCACCAGTCCATAAATGGATCGCTGGAGCTTGCACACTTTGTTAGCTCCCTTTGGATCGACAAAACCTTCTGGTTGCATCATATACAACTCTTCTTCCAGAAATCCATTCAGGAATGCAGTTTTGACATCCATCTGCCAAATTTCATAATCATAAAATGCGGCAATTGCTAACATGATTCGGACAGACTTAAGCATCGCTACGGGTGAGAAGGTCTCATCGTAGTCAATCCCTTGAACTTGCCGAAAACCTTTTGCGACAAGTCGAGCTTTGTAGACAGTAATATTACCGTCAGCGTCAGTCTTCTTCTTGAAGATCCATTTATTCTCAATTGCTTGCCGATCATCGGGCAAGTCAACCAAAGTCCATACTTTGTTCTCATACATGGATCCCATCTCAGATTTCATGGCTTCAAGCCACTTTGCGGAATCTGGGCTCACCATTGCTTCTTCATAGTTCGTAGGTTCATCATGATCTAGCATCATGACTTCCAGAACGGGATTACCGTACCACTCTGGCGCGGATCTTACTCTGGTTGATCTACGAGGTTCAGTAGTATCTTGTTCTGAAGTTTCATGATCATTATCATTGACTTCCTCACTAACTGGTGTAGGTGTCACAGAAACAGTTTTCTGTGATGTACTATTTTCCAATAAGGGAGCAGGTACAGTTACCTCGTCAAGTTCTACTTTCCTCCCACTCACTTCTTTCGAGAGAAACTCCTTCTCCAGAAAGTTTCCGAATTTAGCAACAAAAGTCTTGCCTTCGGATCTGTGATAGAAGGTGTATCCAATAGTTTCCTTTGGATATCCTATGAAGACACATTTCTCCGATTTGGGTTCGAGCTTATCAGGTTGAAGTTTTTCACATAAGCATCGCAGCCCCAAACTTTCAGAAACGACAACTTTGGTTTCTTGCCAAACCACAGTTCATAAGGCGTCGTCTCAACGGATTTTGATGGTGCCCTATTTAACGTGAATGCGGCCGTCTCTAGAGCGTATCCCCAAAACGATAGCGGTAAATCAGTAAGAGACATCATAGATCGCACCATATCTAGTAAAGTACGATTACGACGTTCGGACACACCATTGCGCTGAGGTGTTCCGGGTGGCGTGAGCTGCGAAACTATTCCACAATTTTTCAAATGTACACCAAACTCATAACTCAAATATTCTCCTCCACGATCAGATCGTAGAAACTTTATTTTCTTGTTACGATGATTTTCAACTTCACTCTGAAATTCCTTGAACTTTTCAAATGTTTCAGACTTATGTTTCATTAAGTAGATATACCCATATCTGCTTAAATCATCTGTGAAGGTGAGAAAATAACGATATCCGCCACGAGCCTCAATATTCATCGGACCACATACATCTGTATGTATGATTTCCAACAAATCTGTTGCTCTCTCCATAGTACCGGAGAATGGTGTTTTAGTCATCTTGCCCATGAGGCACGGTTCGCAAGTACCAAGTGATTCATAATCAAGTGGTTCCAAAAGTCCATCAGAATGGAGTTTCTTCATGCGCTTTACACCGATATGACCTAAACGGCAGTGCCACAAATAAGTTGCACTCTCATTATCAACTCTGCATCTTTTGGCTTCAACATTATGAATATGTGTGTTACTACTATCGAGATTCAACAAGAATAGACCACTCTTCAAGTGTGCATGACCATAAAAGATATTACTCATATAAATAGAACAACCATTATTCTCTGATTTAAATGAATAACCGTCTCGCATCAAACAAGATCCAGATATAATGTTCATGCTTAACGCTGGCACTAAATAACAATTATTTAGGTCTAATACTAATCCCGAAGGTAGATGTAGAGGTAGCGTGCCGACTGCGATCACATCGACTTTGGAACCGTTTCCCACGCGCATCGTCACCTCGTCCTTAACCAATCTTCGCTTAATCCGTAGTCCCTGTTTCGAGTTGCAAATATTAGCAACAGAACCAGTATCAAATACCCAGGTGCTACTGCGAGCATTAGTAAGGTACACATCAATAACATGTATATCACATATACCTTTGTTCACCTTGCCATCCTTCTTATCCGCCAAATACTTGGGGCAGTTCCGCTTCCAGTGGCCAGTCTGCTTGCAATAGAAGCACTCAGTTTCAGGCTTAGGTCCAGACTTGGGTTTCTTCTCTTGAGCAGCAACTGGCTTGCCGTTCTTCTTGAAGTTCCCCTTCTTCTTTCCTTTGCCCTTTTTCTTGAAACTAGTGGTCTTGTTGACCATCAACACTTGATGCTCCTTCTTGATTTCTACCTCCGCAGCTTTCAGCATCGCGAAGAGCTCGGGAATAGTCTTGTTCATCCCTTGCATATTATAGTTCATCACGAAGCTCTTGTAGCTTGGTGGCAGTGATTGGAGAATTCTGTCAATGACGCAATCATCTGGAAGATTAACTCCCAATTGAATCAAGTGATTATTATACCCAGACATTTTGAGTATATGCTCACTGACAGAACTGTTCTCCTCCATCTTGCAGCTATAGAACTTATTGGAGACTTCATATCTCTCAATCCGGGCATTTGCTTGAAATATTAACTTCAACTCCTGGAACATCTCATATGCTCCATGACGTTCAAAACGTCGTTGAAGTCCCGATTCTAAGCCGTAAAGCATGGCACACTGAACTATCGAGTAGTCATCAGCTTTGCTCTGCCAGACGTTCATAACATCCGGCGTTGCTCCTGCAGCAGGCCTGGCACCCAGCGGTGCTTCCAGGACGTAATTCTTCTGTGCAGCAATGAGGATAATCCTCAAGTTACGGACCCAGTCCGTGTAATTGCTACCATCATCTTTCAACTTTGCTTTCTCAAGGAACGCATTAAAATTCAACGGAACAACAGCACGAGCCATCTATCTACAATCAACATAAACAAGCAAGATACTATCAGGTACTAAGTTCATGATAAGTTTAAGTTTAGTTAATCAAATTAATTAAAGAACTCCCACTTAGATAGACATCCCTCTAATCCTCTAAGTGATTACGTGATCCAAATCAACTAAACCATAACCGATCATCACGTGAGATGGAGTAGTTTTCAATGGTGAACATCGTTATGTTGATCATATCTACTATATGATTCACGCTCGACCTTTCGGTCTCCGTGTTCCGAGGCCATATCTGTATATGCTTGGCTCGTCAAGTATAACCTGAGTATTCCGCGTGTGCAACTGTTTTGCACCCGTTGTATTTGAACGTAGAACCTATCACACCCGATCATCACGTGGTGTCTCAGCACGAAGAACTTTCGCAACGGTGCATACTCAGGGAGAACACTTCTTGATAATTTAGTGAGAGATCATCTTATAATGCTACCGTCAATCAAAGCAAGATAAGATGCATAAAAGGATAAACATCACATGCAATCAAGATAAGTGATATGATATGGCCATCATCATCTTGTGCCTGTGATCTCCATCTCTGAAGCACCGTCATGCTCACCATCGTCACCTGGCGCGACACCTTGATCTCCATCATAGCATCGTTGTCGTCTCGCCAATCTTATGCTTCCACGACTATCGCTACCGCTTAGTGATAAAGTAAAGCATTACATCGCGATTGCATTGCATACAATAAAGCGACAACCATATGGCTCCTGCCAGTTGTCGATAACTTGGTTACAAAACATGATCATCTCATACAATAAAATTCAGCATCATTCCTTGACCATATCACATCACAACATGCCCTGCAAAAACAAGTTAGACGTCCTCTACTTGGTTGTTGCAAGTTTTACGTGGCTGCTACGGGCTTAAGCAAGAACCAATCTGACCTACGCATCAAAACCACAACGATAGTTTGTCAAATAGACTCCGTTTTAACCTTCGCAAGGACCGGGCGTAGCCATACTCGGTTCAACTAAAATTGGAGAGATAGTCGCCCGCAAGCCACCTATGTGCAAAGCACGTCGGGGGAACCGGTCTCGCGTAAGCGTACGCGTAATGTTGGTCCGGGTCGTCTCGTCCAACAATGCCGCCGAACCAAAGTATGACATGCTGGTAGGCAGTATGACTTATATCGCCCACAACTCACTTGTGTTCTACTTGTGCATATAACATCAACATAAATAACCTAGGCTCGGATGCCACTGATGGGTTTCATAGTAATTTCATAAAAATTCCTACGCTCACGCAAGATCATGTGATGCATAGCAACGAGAGGGGAGAGTGTTGTCTATGTACCTACGCAGACCGACTGCGGAAGCATTGACGCAACATAGAGGAAGTAGTCGTACGTCTTCCCGATCCGACCGATCAAGCACCGAAACTACGGCACCTCCGAGTTCGATCACACGTTCAGCTCGATGACGATCCCCGGACTCCGATCCAGCAAAGTGTCGGGGAAGAGTTCCGTCAGCACGACGGCGTGGTGACGATCTTGATGCACTACAGCAGCAGGGCTTCGCCTAAACTCCGGTACAATATTATCGAGGAATCTGATGGCTGGGGGCACCGCACACGGCTAAGGAATAGATCACGTGGATCAACTTGTGTTTTCTAGGGTGCCTCTACCTCAGTATATAAAGGACCAAAGGGGGGAGGCTGGCCGGCCACAAGGGGCGCGCCAGGAGAGTCCTACTCCCTCCGGGAGTAGGATTCCCCCCCCCCCCAATCCTAGTTGGAATAGGATTCCTCGGGGGGGAAGAGAGAGAGGGGGCCGGCCACCTCTCCTAGTCCTAATAGGACTAGGGGAGGGGGGAGGCGCGCAGCCCACCTTGGGCTGCCCCTTTCTCCTTTCCACTAAAGCCCACTAAGGCCCATATGGTTCCCGGGGGGTTCCGGTAACCTCCCGGTACTCCGGTAAAATCCTGATTTCACCCGGAACACTTCCGATATCCAAATATAGGCTTCCAATATATCAATCTTTATGTCTCGACCATTTCGAGACTCCTCGTCATGTCCGTGATCACATCCGGGACTCCGAACAACCTTCGGTACATCAAAATGCATAAACTCATAATATAACTGTCATCGTAACCTTAAGCGTGCGGACCCTACGGGTTCGAGAACAATGTAGACATGACCGAGACACGTCTCCGGTCAATAACCAATAGCGGGACCTGGATGCCCATATTGGCTCCTACATATTCTACGAAGATCTTTATCGGTCAGACCGCATAACAACATACGTTGTTCCCTTTGTCATCGGTATGTTACTTGCCCGAGATTCGATCGTCGGTATTCCAATACCTAGTTCAATCTCGTTACCGGCAAGTCTCTTTACTCGTTCCGTAATACATCATCTCGCAACTACCTCATTAGTTGCAATGCTTGCAAGGCTTATGTGATGTGCATTACCGAGAGGGCCCAGAGATACCTCTCCGACAATCGGAGTGACAAATCCTAATCTCGAAATACGCCAACCCAACATCTACCTTTGGAGACACCTGTAATGCTCCTTTATAATCACCCAGTTACGTTGTGACGTTTGGTAGCACCCAAAGTGTTCCTCCGGCAAACGGGAGTTGCATAATCTCATAGTCATAGGAACATGTATATGTCATGAAGAAAGCAATAGCAACATACTAAACGATCGGGTGCTAAGCTAATGGAATGGGTCATGTCAATCAGATCATTCAACTAATGATGTGACCTCGTTAATCAAATAACAACACTTTGTTCATGGTTAGGAAACATAACCATCTTTGATTAACGAGCTAGTCAAGTAGAGGCATACTAGTGACACTAGGTTTGTCTATATATTCACACATGTATTATGTTTCCGGTTAATACAATTCTAGCATGAATAATAAACATTTATCATGATATAAGGAAATAAATAATAACTTTATTATTGCCTCTAGGGCATATTTCCTTCACTACGTACCCCCAAACGATCAGATACGGAGCCAAAACCCTAATTCCACCGCCGTAACTTTCTATATCCACGAGATCCCATCTTGGGGCCTGTTTCGGAGCTCCACCGGAGGGGGCATCCATCACGGAGGGCTTCTACATCAACACCATAGCCTCTCCGATGAAGTGTGAGTAGTTTACCTCAGACTTTTGGGTCCATAGTTATTAGCCAGATGGCTTCTTCTCTTTTTTTGGATCTCAATACAATGTTCTCCCCCTCTCTTGTGGAGATCTATTCGATGTAATCTTCTTTTTGCGGTGTGTTTGTTGAGACCGATGAATTATGGGTTTATGATCAAGATTATCTATGAACAATATTTAAATCTTCTCTGAATTCTTTTATGTATGATTGGTTATCTTTGCAAGTCTCTTCGAATTATTAGTTTGGTTTGGCCTACTAGATTGATCTTTCTTGCAATGGGAGAAGTGCTTAGCTTTGGGTTCAATCTTGCGGTGTCCTTTCCCAGTGACAGTAGGGGTAGCAAGGCACATATTGTATTGTTGCCATCGAGGATAACAAGATGGGGTTTTAATCATATTGCATGAATTTATCCCTCTACATCATGTCATCTTGCTTAAGGCGTTACTCTGTTTTCATGAACTTAATACTCTAGATGCATGCTGGATAGCGGTCGATGAGTGGAGTAATAGTAGTAGATGCAGGCAAGAGTCAGTCTACTTGTCTTGGACGTGATGCCTATATACATGATCATACCTAGATATTGTCATAACTATGCTCAATTCTGTCAATTGCTCAACAGTAATTCGTTCACCCACCGTAAAATACTTATGCTCTTGAGAGAAGCCACTAGTGAAACCTATGGCCCCCGGGTCTATCTTCATCATATTAATCTTCCAATACTTAGTTATTTCCTTTTCTTTTATTTTACTTTGCATCTTTATCACAAAAATACCAAAAATATTATCTTATCATATCTATCAGATCTCACTCTCGTAAGTGACCGTGAAGGGATTGACAACCCCTTATCGCGTTGGTTGCGAGGAGTTATTTGTTTTGTGCAGGTGCGAGGGACTCACGTGTAGCCTCCTACTAGATTGATACCTTGGTTCTCAAAAACTGAGGGAAATACTTACGCTACTTTGCTGCATCACCCTTTCCTCTTCAAGGGAAAACCAACGCAGTGCTCAAGAGGTAGCAAGAAGGATTTCTGGCGCCATTGCCGGGGAGGTTCGCGCAAGTTAAGATTTGACTCCCGACAACGAGCCATTTCTGGCGCCGTTGCCGGGGAGTCTACGCAAAAGTCAACATACCAAGTACCCATCACAACCCTTATCTCCCGCATTACATTATTTGCCATTTGCCTCTCATTTTCCTCTCCCCCACTTCACCCTTGTCGTTTTATTTGCCCTCTCTCTCTCTATCCTCCCTCTCTTTCTCTATTTGCCTATTTTTGCCCGCTTGCTTTTTGTTTGCTTGTGTGTTGGATTGCTTGCTTGTCACGATGGCTCAAGATAACACTAAATTGTGTGACTTTACGAATACCAACAACAATGATTTTATTAGCACTCCGATTGCTCCTCTTACCGATGCTGAATCTTGTGAAATTAATGCCGCTTTGCTGAATCTTGTCATGAAAGATCCGTTTTCCGGCCTTCCTAGTGAAGATGCCGCTACCCATCTAAATGGCTTCGTTGATTTGTGTGATATGCAAAAGAAGAAAGATGTGGATAATGATATTGTTAAATTGAAGCTATTTCCTTTTTCGCTTAAAGATCATGCTAAAGCTTGGTTTTCGTCTTTGCCTAAAAATAGTATTGATTCTTGGAACAAGTGCAAAGATGCTTTTATCTATAAGTATTTTCCTCCCGCTAAGATCATCTCCCTTAGAAACGATATTATGAATTTTAAGCAACTTGATCATGAACATGTTGCAGAAGCTTGGGAGAGGATGAAATTAATGATACGTAATTGCCCTACTCATGGTTTGAATTTGTGGATGATTATACAAATTTTTTATGCCGGATTGAATTTTGCTTCTAGAAATCTTTTAGATTCGGCCGTGGGAGGCACTTTTATGGAAATCACTTTAGGAGAAGCTACTAAACTCCTAGATAATATTATGGTTAATTATTCTCAATGGCATACTGAAAGATCTACTAATAAAAAGGTGCATGCGATAGAAGAAATTAATATTTTGAGTGGAAAGATGGATGTCGGTGTCAAAACCGGCGGATCTCGGGTAGGGGGTCCCGAACTGTGCGTCTAGGCCGGATGGTAACAGGAGGCAGGGGACACAATGTTTTACCCAGGTTCGGGCCCTCTTGATGGAGGTAAAACCCTACGTCCTGCTCGATTAATATTGATGATATGGGTAGTACAAGAGTAGATCTACCACGAGATCAGAGAGGCTAAACCCTAGAAGCTAGCCTATGGTATGATTGTATGTTGTCCTACAGACTAAAACCCTCCGGTTTATATAGACACCGGAGAGGGTTAGGGTTACACAAGGTCAGTTACAAAGGAGGAGATATCCATATCCATATTGCCTAGCTTGCCTTCCACGCCAAGTAGAGTCCTATCCGGACACGAGACGAAGTCTTCAATCTTGTATCTTCATAGTCTAACAGTCCGGCCAAAGGATATAGTCCGGCTGTCCGGAGACCCCCTAATCCAGGACTCCCTCAGTAGCCCCTGAACCAGGCTTCAATGACGATGAGTCCGGCGCGCAGTATTGTCTTCGGCATTGCAAGGCGGGTTCCTCCTCCGAATACACCACGGAAGAATTTGAATACAAGGATAGTGTCCGACCCTGCAAAATAAGTTCCACATACCACCATAGAGAGAATAATATTTTCGCAAATCTAATTTGCTGACTTGTTTTGGCAGCACGATGTTATGTCATGGCCCGGTGATTATTCGAACCGTTTTTCTTCAACCAGCTCCACACATAACGCGAGGCGGTTTCTTGACACGTCTTGTCGAAGCAGAGATCGTGTTCCCCCAATTACGGGATTCTCATTAATACGGTCGTGGGTAACCCAACCGTGCCTAGGACTCCTAGATTATAGGTAAGTCCCAAACGGCTACGGAGAGGACGCTTGATATTCACCCTCTTTATAAAGGGACAAGGTTTTTGCTTTTTCCCTCTCGCGCTCAATCGAACCCCTCCCCCGCCTCGAGTTCTAACACCCAAAGCCCAGGTCAGGTGCTCCGCACCTTCAATCATGTCCGGATCCAACCTCAAGGCCGGTGGATGCCCTCCTCCGTCAAGGAAGAGGATATCAAGAAGTTGAGGGAGGCCAGATACCTGACCGCCGAGGTTTCGCATCGGCTGCCTGCTCGAGGGCAGGTTGTCCCCACTCCCGAACCCGACGAGAACGTCGTGTTCGTCTCCCACTTCCTCCGAGGCCTAGGCCTCACTTTGGATCCCTTTGTCAGGGGTTTGATGTTCTATTACGGGCTAGATTTCCACGATCTAGCTCCGGACTCCTTTCTCCACATCTCGACATTTATTGTCGTGTGTGAGGCCTTCCTCCGCATTACCCCTCACTTCGGCCTGTGGCTCAAGACCTTTGAAGTGAAGCCGAAGATGATCGAGGGGCAACATGCAGCGTGCGGAGGCGCGTCAATAGGCAAGATGGCAGGAGCTCCGTGGCCGAAAGGTTCCTTTCCAGAGGTGTCCGAATTATGGCAACGGGAGTGGTTTTACGTCACGGCTCCCAGAAGTGCCAAGTGGGCGGCTGCCCCCGCTTTCCGCTCGGGCCCCCCACCACAACTAATGTCATGGATTAGCAGAGGTCTGAGCTAGGGTCCAGCCAAGGACGTGCCTATACTGCAAAGCCGCATTCAAGATCTCTTCGAGGGAGATTTTAATTTGGTTGTGGTAATGCAAGTTATGTTGGTTCGTCGAGTCCAGCCTTGCAAACGCCAGCCCCTTCGCTTGTGGGAGTTCAACCCAGAAGGACCACGTGCCATTCAAAGTTTCCTCGGCCTGACGCACGAGGAGATGTACAAGTCATTCTTCGGACCTCAAATAGAGTGTCCGGATACTACCGAGGACGTGGGCCTGAGTAGTAACCGCGCCGCCGAACAAGTAAGAAATCTTCTAGCCGAACACACCATATTTTATTCATGAAGTTATTTATGAGAGATCGCTCTTTGACCAGGACTGGCTAACAAAGGCGAAGATGATTCGGTGTTCGGCCCCCCTCCCTGAGGATTTGGAAAATCCGGTTTTGAAAAAGATGCTCGAGCTCGCACCTTGCCCGGAGCCCTCGAAGGAAGATACAGGGGGGAATAATATGGGCGGAAGCGGGCCCCCATCGCTGCCAGTTCCAACTGAGGGAATGAGCGCCTCCATAAAGGAGGATAACCGGGGGAGGAAGAGGACTGCTTCCAAGGATCCGGAAGCCGAGGCCTCCAAACGGGAGAAGAAGTCTCCAACAGAGGGTCCTGCCTCGGGGGGGGGTGCTCTTGCCGCACAAAGTCCGCGGGGGGATCAGCCCTCCAACGAGTCGTAAGTGATCCAAAAAATACTTTAATAGTGAAGGTATACCATCTTTCTTCTGAGAAAATAACCGCCGCATATATCTTGCAGTTCGGGTCTTAGCCCCTCTCAGCTGAGCTCGTCTTCGGGGGATCTTCTTCCGGAGATGATGGAGAGCGAAACGCCTCCCCCGGACTCCTCCGCTCAAGAAGCGGGCGACCCCGAAGTGTCGTCACGGAGGGCCTCTCCGGATCCGGTGAGGCCAGAAGATAATCCCATAGACCCCCGAAGTCCCCAGCGTCCGGCTCTCGAAGAGAGCAAACAAAAGAGTCCGGCACCGTCTGGTATGCGGTCGGACGTTCTGAGGGAGCTGGTGGGGCGAGCGGCCATCTCAGAAGAACACCGTACGCTGATGGGTACGGTGATGGAGCGAATTTCGTCCGCCTAAAGCGGATTACATGAAGCCTTTATGAGTCTACCGATAGGCTTTGAGGTACGTGAGATAATATGTGATAGTACCGCACATGTTAGGTGTGCCCTGTGTAGATAGTAGCCCCTGAGACTCTGGTTGTCGTCGAGAACGGCGGCGAACAGAGGATCATAGTCCCAGGCAATAACCAGACTGCCTTTATGTGCAGGTGGTGGAAGCTCCGGTGACTAGCCGGACTAGTGAGTTTGCCGAATTAAAACGGCAACTGGATGCGGCAGACGCCAACATCGAGCTTGTTAACAAGCGGCTTGACGAATCACAGGGTAAGTAACGTTTTCTGGTGAATGTCACATAATAAGAGCAGCATGATGCCAGTATCTTTAATATGTTGTGACTGCAGACGGAGCTGCCACCGTGGAGACCCTTCGGGCGGAGCTCGTCCGAGCCAAGGAACAAGCGAGGGTTAGTATTGCAGCTGCTTTGAAGGCGTCCGAGGAGTTAAGAGCTGAGAAGGCCGCCCATTGCGAAAGCAAAGAAAAGATGGCCAAGATGGCCGTAGAATTAAAAGGCACTGCCTACCGTTGCCAGTTCCTTGAAGAGGAGAACCGAGTGAAGGCAGCGGACCTGGAGAAGGCCACTATGGCGACCAAAGACAGTCGCTCTGCTATGAGGGCGAAGAAGGAGGAGCTGCGCAAAGCCGGGGATATTGCGGCTGGGAAGCCCTTTCTGCTGCGGAGGAAGTTCGGAGATCCGCGGTATGCCCCTCTGGATCGGCTGTGGAGTTCGGCAGACGCATATATGGACTTGGCGGCGAGCGCTGTCGATGCAGTCGAATACTTCCAAGATCAATCAGATCATGAAGTGGACAAGCTATTCTGGTCGCAATTCAATGTTCCAGAGCGTCCGCTTCCCTTGACTGATCATCTAGCCGAATGGGCCGAACTTAATAGGTTGTCCGGACTCGCCATGAGGTCTGTTGTAGATCAGTTGTGGTCGGAGAAGCCGAAGCCGAACAGCTATTTCAGCTTAGTGCAGTAGTTCCTTGGCGCGGTCCCGCGCATCAACGCGATGAAGAGGTCGGCATGCATAGAAGGCTCGCAGATGGCCTTTGCTCGTGTCAAGGCATACTGGGCAGAGATGGGTGCTACCACTGTTGCGGCGCAAGGTTCGGCCATGGGCCGAGTAGCTGCCGAGCACTATTTTGAAGAGGTTCTTGAAGGTGCTCGTTTTATAGAGTCCCAGTGCTCGAAGAATATTATGTTTGAATGACATGTATTCCCATTGTAAACACAATGTTTTTATGAAATATAGTAAGGTTGTATTTATACTTTTGCCGGAAAGTAATGTGATGCCTCTTGTGCGGTCGTTTATGTATATATGTATATAACCTGAAAGATTGCAGTCGTTGGCTTCAACCCCCACGCATATAATGCGGAGGTGCTCGCAAAAAATGTGTGTTCACACTTAACCCAACGTCTTGGTCCTATTAAGGAGGTGATAGCGCAGCGAACGAGGCAACCGGACTATAATGCTTTAACACTTTCACTTAGCCATAGGAGTTTGACAGTGGGGCTACTAGATAGCCCCTGGTGGCTCCGCACTCTCCCGATCTCGGGGTGCGTACATGCCTGGCCGGAAAACGTCCCTTCGTTAAGGCAGAGGAATTCTAACATTCCGATAGGTCATCGAGTGGTTGACCAGTCTCACGCTATATCATGACAGTCAGTTTTCGGCTTTCTCTACTGAGGTGCTCGTCCGGATGAACCAGGGCACAATCGCAGTAGTTCTCCTGGTGCTGCCTTAGCCGATAAAGCGGAACGTAAGGCACCAAAACACAGGAGCCGGGCAAACCCAACATTTGACCAAAGACAATGATTCGGAGCTGATGCATATAAGGCCAAACTCGCGATGCCGAACACTCCCTAAGGGATTCGGTCTTTATGGTATAGACCAGGCCTAAATAGTGCCCTTTGTAAGAAGGCCCTTGTGTCTAGGTACGTGCATTACTCTGACGTGGCCACATGCCAAGACGTCAGCATCCTTCTCAGTTGTACTGAGAATTCGGGGGATGTGTATCAACAAGAGACAGTAAAAAAGGTTTACGCAGGGTCTTAATCTAAAAAGAATCCTTGGAGCGGGTCCCTGCTGCACGTCTGTGCCTGTGTCTCCGTTGTGCCGTATCCTGGACGGGTGTAGCAGGATGATCATCTGTAAAGAGAGGAACTTAGGTAAAAAGTTGTCGTGCAAAAAGATAGTTTTTAAAGATACCATGTATAACTAGAAATGAGTAGAAATTGCCACTTGTCTGCGTGCGTTGAGCCCCTTGTATTTGTAATAGGGGTGTGGCCATCAATCCGGTACAAATTACATATAGCAGCGCCGGACTCGTCTAACCGCGTCCGTGGTCTTGACGACCTATCAAATGCTTTAGTTGGTGAGGCCGTTTTTAGTGTGCGGCTGCCAAGGCAGTCACATTCTCTTCGGCGCGCAAAGATCTCTTAATACTTCCGTTCACTGTAATGATGCCACGTGGACCGGGCATCTTGAGCGTGAGGGAAGCGTAATGCGGTATTGCATTAAAGCGAGCAAAAGCTTCGCGTCCAAGTAGTGCTTGATAACCGCATTGGAACGGAGCAATGTGGAAGGTTAAATGTTCGCTACGGGAGTTATCTAGGAAGCCGAATATAACCTTTAGTAGCAGGGAGCCCGTGCAGTGAGCCCCTGGGCCTGGCGTTACTCCTTTAAAGGTAGTGTTGCTATGGCAAATTTTCGTTGGGTCTATCCCCATTTCGCGGATTGTATCCTGGTATATCAGGTTTAAACTGCTGCCACCGTCCATCGGGACTCGTGCAAAGTGGTATCCGTCAATTATTGGGTCTAATACCACGGGAGCCCATCCTACCCGTCGGATACTTGCTGAGTAATCAATGGTCGAAAGTGACCGGTTGAGACGACCAGTGGCACGGTTTCGTGGTGATAGGCCCTTGGGCATATTTATTTGGGAGGGCCGCTTTGCTTCCCTTGATCACGTGTAATACGTTGACTGTTTTGACTTCTGATGGAAACTTCCTTTGTTCCCCGGTATCTTGCTTGAGAGGCTCATCCTCATCTTCGCTTGGTGTATCCTCCCCCTTGTGTATGGCGTTGAGCTTGCCGGACTGCTTGAAGACCCAACATTCTCTGTGGGTATGATTAGCGGGTTTACCAGGGGTGCTATGGATCTGACATACCTGGTCCATAATTTTGTTTAGGCTGGACAGTTCCTCTCTAGCGCCTTTAGAGGGCGGCTTTTGTTGACCTGGCCGAGAGCTTCGGAATCCGGCGTTTACCGCCATGCTCTTCGGGCTGTCTTCTTTATTCTGACGCTTATTATTTTTGCTGCGTCGTGATTTCCCGTTTTCATCTCTAACTTCGGATGTGCTTGGGTCGCTGGTGCTGCATCTGGCTAGCCAGCTGTCCTCACCCGCGCAAAAGCGGGTCATGAGGCTTGTTAATGCTGCCATTGTTCTCGGCTTTTCTTGGCCCAGGTGTCTGGCAAGCCATTCTTCGCGGACGCTATGCTTAAAAGCTACCAAGGCTTCGGCGTCCGGGCAGTCAACTATTTGGTTCTTCTTAGTAAGAAACCTGTTCCAAAGCTTTCGGGCTGACTCTCTGGGTTGTTGAGTTATATGACTCAAATCGTCCGCATCCGGGGGTCGGACAAAAGTCCCTTGAAAATTTGCCCGAAAAGCATCTTCGAGCTCTTCCCAACTTCCAATGGAGTTTTCAGGGAGGCTTTTAAGCCAGTGCCGAGCTGGCCCTTTGAGCTTGAGGGGTAAGTACTTGATGGCGTGGAGATCATCTCCTCGAGCCATATGGATATGGAGGATATAGTCCAGACCCCAGGGTCTGTTGTTCCGTCGTATGCCTCTATGTTTACGGGTTTGAATCCCTCTGGAAATTCATGGTCCAGCACCTCATCGGTGAAACATAGGGGGTGTGCGGCACCCCTGTATCTGGGTGTACCGTGTTGTTCTGATGTTTGTTTTGTTACATCATATGCTGGGGCGCGCTTGTGTGGTCCATAGATGGATCTGGTTGCATCGTCCTTTTGGTGCGAGCCCTCGTGTGGATCACGTACTGGCTTGTGAGTGGCGTTGTTTGCCGCTCCATGTTGGCCGTGAGGTCGTCTATCCGGCCAGGTGGCCATTTTGATTTTGGTTATGGGGGATCTAGGGCCTCCTCATCGAATTTGGTGGGGCGATTACCACCATACTTCGCTGCTGTGTTGAGTACTTTACTCCATCTGATTTGGAGTGTGTCATGCGCAGCATTGAGCCTTTGCTTCTGCTTTTTCAGACTCCTCGCGGTGGCAACAAGCCTTTGACAGGCATTCTGCTGCTCTGGGTGCCTGTCCGGCATTATGTCATCCGAACTATTATCTTTGACAGAATTGGTTTGTTCGGTTTGATTCTCCGTATTGCCGTGGTCCGGCAGTGGTTCGCCCTGCTCCAACGCTGGGTCTGTATGATCGTTATTTCTGCCGAGGCAGGATTTGGGGCGGCGCTTACGTCACCGCTTTGACTGCTTCTTGAGGGGACAAGCCTTCATTGCGTCCTTCCGTTCCTCGTCGTCGTCTTCTTTTGGTGTGTCCACCATGTATACGTCATATGATGAGGTGGACGTCCAGCGCCCTGTGGGCGGTGCTTCCTCTTCGCCTCTCGCATCGTCGTCCATACCGTCGATGTCTTCGGAGTCGAAGTCGAGCATGTCGGTTGAGTCATCGACAGTGGCTACCAAGTGGGTGGTGGGTGGGCCTCGAATTTCTTCATCGTCCGCATCCCAGTCCTGCCAGACATAGTTTGGCCAGGATTCTCCTGACAAGGAGAGAGACCTTAATGAGTTCAGTATGTCGCCAAAGGGCGAGTGCTGAAAAATATCTGCGGAGGTAAACTCCATGATCGGCGCCCAATCGGATTCGATAGGAACGGGCGCAGGCGGTTAGGAGTCCATGGCCGGAGAAGGATCCGGCAGTTTAACAACACGACTCTCGTGCAAGGCAAGGTCGATATTCGGCTCGATCGCCGCTGAGGGTAAGGCCTCCGTGGCGGGGTCCATCCACCCGTCCGCGGAAGGCGCAACTGGCTCCGAATTGAGGGTCGGAGCGGCTGCCGGTGCGATCTCCTTAACACTGTCCGATGGGAGAGCTAAGTCATGCTCATCGTGACCGCGTGGCGCACAAGGCAGAGGCTCGAATCCGTCGAAGATCAAATCTCCACGGATATCGGCCGTGTAGTTTAAGCTTCCAAACCTGACCTGGTGGCCAAGGGCGTAACTTTCCATCTGCTCCAGATGGCCAAGAGAATTGGCCCGCGGTGCAAAGCTGCCGAGCACGAAGATCTGTCCGGGGAGAAAAGTCTCACCCTGGACCGCATCGCTATCGATGATAGTAGGAGCCATCAAGCCTAACGGCGACGACACAGAGGAACTCTCAATAAAGCACCAATGTCGGTGTCAAAACCGGCGGATCTCGGGTAGGGGGTCTCGAACTGTGCGTCTAGGCCGGATGGTAACAGGAGGCAGGGGACACAATGTTTTACCCAGGTTCGGGCCCTCTTGATGGAGGTAAAACCCTACGTCCTGCTTGATTAATATTGATGATATGGGTAGTACAAGAGTAGATCTACCACGAGATCAGAGAGGCTAAACCCTAGAAGCTAGCCTATGGTATGATTGTATGTTGTCCTACGGACTAAAACCCTCCGGTTTATATAGACACCGGAGAGGGTTAGGGTTACACAAGGTCGGTTACAAAGGAGGAGATATCCATATCCGTATTTCCTAGCTTGCCTTCCACGCCAAGTAGAGTCCTATCCGGACACGAGACGAAGTCTTCAATCTTGTATCTTCATAGTCTAACAGTCCGGCCAAATGATATAGTCCGGCTGTCCAGAGACCCCCTAATCCAGGACTCCCTCAATGGATAAACTTATGAAATTATTTGCTAGTAAGAGTGTCTCTTCTGATCCTAATGATATGCCCTTGTCTACTTTGATTGAGAATAATAATGAATCTATGGATGTGAATTTTGTTGGTGGGAACAATTTTGGTAACAACGCGTATAGGGGAAATTTTAATCCTAGGCCTTATCCTAGTAATCCCTCTAATAATTATGGTAATTCCTACAACAATTCTTATGGAAATTATAGTAAGATTCCCTCTAATTTTGAATCTAACATTAAAGAATTTATTACTTCGCAAAAGAATTTCAATGCTTTGATTGAAGAAAAATTGCTTAAGATTGATGAGTTGGCTAGGAACGTTGATAGAATTTCTCTTGATGTTGATTCTTTGAAACTTAGATATATTCCACCTAAGCATGATATCAATGAGTCTCTCAAAGCCATGAGAATTTCCATTGATGGGTGCAAAGAAAGAACTGTTAGGATGCGTGCTAAGAAAGATGCCTTTATAAGAGCGTGTTCTTCTAGTTCCTGTGAAAATAAAGATGAAGATCTAAAAGTTATTGATGTGTCCCCTATTAAATCTTTTTTTTGAAATATGAATCTGTATAATGATGGGAATGAATATGATCCACCTTTACCTAGAAGGCGTTCCAAAAATTCAGAGTTTTTAGATCTTGATGCTAAATTTGATAAAAGTGGGATTGAAGAAATTAAAACCCTAGATGTTGCTAAACCCACTATTTTGGATTTCAAGGAATTTAATTATGAAAATTGCTCTTTGATTGATTGTATTTCCTTGTTGCAATCTGTGCTAAATTCTCCCCATGCTTATAGTCAAAGTAAAGTGTTTACTAAACATATCGTTGATACCTTGATGCAATCTTATGAAGAAAAACTTGAGTTGGAAGTTTCTATCCCTAGAAAACTTTATGATGAGTGGGAACCAACTATTAAAATTAAGATTAAAGATCATGAGTTCTATGCTTTATGTTATTTGGGTGCTAGTGTTTCCACGATTCCAAAGACTTTGTGTGATTTGTTAGGTTTCCGTGATTTTGATGATTGCTCTCTAAACTTGCACCTTGTGGATTCCACTATTAAGAAACCTATGGGAAGAATTAATGATGTTCTTATTGTTGCAAATAGTAACTATGTGCCCGTAGATTTTATTGTTCTTGACATAGATTGCAATCCTTGATGTCCTATTATTCTTGGTAGACCTTTCCTTAGAACGATTGGTGCAATTATTGATATGAAGGAAGGAAATATTAGATTCCAATTTCTGTTAAGGAAAGGCATGGAACACTTTCCTAGAAATAAAATTAAATTACCTTATGAATATATTATGAGAGCCACTTATGGATTGCCTACCAAAGATGGCAATACCTAGATCTATCCTTGCTTTTTATGCCTAGCTAGGGGCGTTAAACGATAGCGCTTGTTGGGAGGCAACCCAATTTTATTTTTATTCCTTGCTTTTTGCTCCTGTTTAGTAATAAATAATTCACCTAGCCTCTGTTTTGGTTGTGTTATTTGTGTTTAATTAGTGTTTGTGCCAAGTAGAACCGTTGGGAAGACTTGGGGAAAGTCTTGTTAATCTTGCTGTAAAAAACAGAAACTTTAGCGCTCACGAGAACTGCTGCCATTTTTATTTGGAAAGTTCTATTTAGTTAATTATTTTTTAAGATGATTAATAGATAAATTCCTCACGCCCAGAAATTTATTTTAGAATTTTTGGGGTTCCAGATCTTGCGCTAGCTACAGATTACTACAGACTGTTCTGTTTTTGACAGATTCTGTTTTTCGTGTGTTGTTTGCTTATTTTGATGAATCTATGGCTAGTAAAATAGTTTATAAACCATAGAGAAGTTGGAATACAGTAGGTTTAACACCAATATAAATAAAGAATGAGTTCATTACAGTACCTTGAAGTGGTATTTTGTTTTCTTTCGCTAACGGAGCTCACCAAATTTTCTACCTTAAGTTTTGTGTTGTGAAGTTTTCAAGTTTTGGGTAAAGATTTGATGGATTATGGAACAAGGAGTAGCAAGAGACTAAGCTTGGGGATGGCCATGTAACCCCCAAGATAATCTAAGGACACCTAAAAGCCAAAGCTTGGGGATGCCCCGGAAGGCACCCCCTCTTTCGTCTACTTCTATCGGTAACTTTACTTGGAGCAATATTTTTATTCAACACATGATATGTGTTTTGCTTGGAGCGTCTTGTATTATTTGAATATTTATTTTTTAGTTTACCACAATAATCCTTGCTGTACACACCTTTTGAGAGAGCCATACATGATTTGGAATTTGTTAGAATACTCTATGTGCTTCGCTTATATCATTTGAGTTATATAGTTTTGCTCTAGTACTTCACTTATAATTTTTTAGAGCACGGTGGTGGAATTGTTTTATAGAAACTATTGACCTCTCATGATTCACTTAGATTATTTTGAGAGTCTTAAATAGCATGGTAATTTGCTTAAATAATCCTAATATGCTTGGTATTCAAGAATAGTAAAAACTTTCTTATGAGTGTGTTGAATGCTATGAGAAGTTTGATGCTTGATAATTGTTTTGAGATATGAAGATGGTGATATTAAAGTTGGTGCTAGTTGAATAGTTGTGAATTTGAGAAATACTTGTGTTAAAGTTCATGATTCCCGTAGCATGCACGTATGGTGAACCGTTATGTGATGAAGTCGGAGCATGATTTATTTTTTGATTGTCTTCCTTATGAGTGGCGGCCGGGGACGAGCGATGGTATTTTCCTACCAATCTATCCCCCTAGGAGCATGCGCGCAATACTTTGATTTGATAACTTGTAGATTTTTGCAATAAGTATATGAGTTCTTTATGACTAATGTTGAGTCCATGGATTATACGCACTTTTCTTCCTTCCACCATTGCTAGCCTCTCTAATACCGCACACCTTTCACCGGTATCATACACCCACCATATACCTTCCTCAAAACAGCCACCATACCTACCTATTATGGCATTTCCATAGCCATTCCGAGATATATTGCCATGCAACTTTCCACTGTTCCGTTTATTATGACACACTCCATCATTGTCATATTGCTTAGCATGATCATGTAGTTGACATCGTATTTGTGGCAAAGCCACCATTCATAATTCTTTCATACATGTCACTCTTGATTCATTGCATATCCCGGTACACCGCCGGAGGCATTCATATAGAGTCATATTTTGTTCTAAGTGTCGAGTTGTAATTGTTGAGTTGTAAGAAAATAAAAGTGTGATGATCATCATTATTGGAGCATTGTCCCAGTGAGGAAAGGATGATGGAGACTATGATTCCCCCACAAGTCGGGATGAGACTCCGGACAAAAAAAAGGAAAGAAAAGAGGTCATAAAAAAGAGAAAAGGCCCAAAGAAAAAAATGAGAGAAAAAGAGAGAAGGGACAATGTTACTATCCTTTTACCACACTTGTGCTTCAAAGTAGCACCATGATCTTCATATTAGAAAGTCTCTCATTTCGTCACTTTCATATACTAGTGGGAATTTTTCATTATAGAACTTGGCTTGTATATTCCAATGATGGGCTTCCTCAAAATGCCCTAGGTCTTCATGAGCAAGCAAGTTGGATGCACACCCATTTAGTTCCTTTTGTTGAGCTTTCATATACTTATAGCTCTAGTGCATCCATTGCATGGCAATCCCTACTCACTCACATTGATATCTATTGATGGGCATCTCCATAGCCCGTTGATACGCCTAGTTGATGTGAGACTATCTTCTCCCTTTTTGTCTTCTCCACAACCACCATTCTATTCCACATATAGTGCTATCACTACAAAAAAAGACACATCCGTGGCATTTTGGGTCGAACGAATTGTTTTTCTGTCATACATATGACCCTTCTACGATGATAATTGTGACAAAACCCGGTATCATCATAGATGTGGTGGGATCCTACTTCTATGACAAAAAATCATGACAAAAAATGGGCTTTTCGTCCTGGGCGAGCCGGAGACGCAGCTGCATGACATTCTTTGGGCCGTCCATGACGGAAAAAACCATGGTAGAAGCGAGGGGAAGGAAAATTTCGGGGAGTTCCCGGTTACGGTGGGAGGTCGAGGCCGAGCGATGCGCGTTTCTCTCGTACACGTACGCGCGTGTGTGCGAGGCGTTGGCTCTAACTGAACCTGAGCGAGGTGTTGGGCTCTAACTGAACCCGAGCGATTGCACTACAGGCTACGCGTTACTGAACCCGAGCGATCGATCGATGGCTATTAACTAAACACGATCGAGCAATTCCTTCGCTACTGCTGCTAACTGAAGCCGATCGATGCTGCCTCTGGATGAACAGTGAGCGTTGCGGGGGGTGGATGAACAGTTCCCGATGGGGGTGGGTGAACAGGACCCCGTGGTGTTGCCTCTGGATGAACAGGACCCCAATCGATCGAGCCGGTTGGGGCTGGATGAACAGGACCCCGTGGAGGGTTGAATGAACAGGACCACCCCGTGGAGGGCAGGATGAATAGTAGACGGTGGTGGGCAGGATGAACAGTAGCCCGTGGAGGGGTGGTTGAATAGGAGCCCATGGAGAGGGCTGGTTGAACAGTAGCCGGTGGAGTAGCGCGCGGTGGAGGCTGGATGAACAGGAGCCCGTGGATGAACAGTCGCGGGTGGAGGCTGGAGGAGGTCGACGGTGGATGAACAGTAGCTCGTGGAGTGATGTCTACTACACAACCTTCTTCTTGTAGACGTTGTTGGGCCTCCAAGTGCAGAGGTTTGTACGACAGTAGCAAATTTCCCTCAAGTGGATGACCTAGGGTTTATCAATCCGTAGGAGGTAGGATGAAGATGGTCTCTCTCAAGCAACCCTGCAACCAAATAACAAAGAGTCTCTTGTGTCCCCAACACACCCAATACAATGGTAAATTGTATAGGTGCACTAGTTCGGCGAAGAGATGGTGATACAAGTGGTATATGGATGGTAGATAAAGGTATTTGTAATCTGAAATTATAAAAACAGCAAGGTAACTAATGATAAAAGTGAGCGTAAACGGTATTGCAATGTGTGGAAACAAGGCCTAGGGTTCATACTTTCACTAGTGTAAGTCCTCTCAACAATACTAACATAATTGGATCATAAAACTATCCCTCAACATGCAACAAAGAGTCACTCCAAAGTCACTAATAGCAGAGAACGAACAAAGAGATTATGGTAGGGTACGAAACCACCTCAAAGTTATTCTTTCCAATCAATCCGTTGGGATATTCCTATAAGTGTCACAAACAGCCCTAGAGTTCGTACTAGAATAACACCTTAAGACACAAATCAACCAAAACCCTAATGTCACCTAGATACTCCAATGTCACCTAAAGTATATGTGGGTATGATTATACGATATGCGTCACACAATCTCAGATTCATCTATTCAACCAACACAAAGGACCTCAAAGAGTGCCCCAAAGTTCTACCGGAGAATCACGACAAAAACGTGTGCCAACCCCTATGCATAGGTTCCCAATGTCACGAAACCCGCAAGTTGATCACCAAGACATACATCAAGTGAATCACGTGATATCCCATTGTCACCACAAATATCCACGACAAGACATACATCAAGTGTTCTCAAATCTTTAAAGACTCAATCCGATAAGATTACTTCAAAGGGGAAACTCAGTTCATTACAAGAGAGAAGAGGGGGAGGAGAAACATAGGATCCAACTATAATAGCAAAGCTCGCGATACATCAAGATCGTGCCAAATCAAGAACACGAGAGAGAGAGAGATCAAACACATAGCTACTGGTACATACCCTCAGCCCCGAGGGAGAACTACTCCCTCCTCGTCATGGAGAGCACCAGGATGATGAAGATGGCCACCGGAGAGGGATTTCCCCCTCCGGCAGGGCGCTGGAACGGGTCTAGATTGGCTTTTGGTGGCTATGGAGGCTTCTGGCGGTGGAACTCCCGATCTATTGTGCGTTCTGGAAGTTTTAGGTTACGTAGGTATATATGGGTGCAGGGGGTACGTCGGAGGAGCTACGGAGGCCCCACGAGGCAGGGGGCGCGCCCTAGGGGGCGCGCCCCCACCCTCGTGAGCTCCTCCTATATCTCCTAGCGTGGACTCCAAGTTCCCTGGGTTGCTTTCCTTCCAAAAATAACTTCTCCAGTTGATTTCGTTCCGTTTTGACTCCGTTTGATATTCATTTTCCTCGAAATACTGAAATAGGCATAAAACAGCAAATCTGGGCTGGGCCTCCGGTTAATAGGTTAGTCCCAAAAATAATATAAAAGTGGAAAATAAAGCCCAATATTGCCCAAAACAGTAGATAATATAGCATGGAGCAATCAAAAATTATAGATACGTTGGAGACGTATCAAGCATCCCCAAGCTTAATTCCTGCTCGTCCTCGAGTAGGTAAATGATAAAAAAGAATTTTTGATGCAGAGTGCTAATTGGAATAATTTCAATGTAATTCTTCCTACTTGTGATATGAATATTCAGATCCATAAGATTCAAGACAAAAGTTCATATTGACATAGAAACAATAATACTTCAAGCATACTAACAAAGCAATCATGTCTTCTCAAAATAACATGGCCAAAGAAAGTTATCCCTACAAAATCATATAGTCTGGCTATGCTCCATCTTCACCACACAAAATATTTAAATCATGCACAACCCCGATGACAAGCCAAACAATTGTTTCATACTTTTGATGTTCTCAAACTTTTTTAATCTTCATGCAATACATGAGCATGAGCCATGGACATAGAACTATAGGTGAAATAGATTGGTGGTTGTGGAGAAGACAAAAAGGGAGAAGATAGTCTCACATCGACTAGGCGTATCAACTGGCTATGGAGATGCCCATCAATAGATATCAATGTGAGTGAGTAGGGATTGCCATGCAACGGATGCACTAGAGCTATAAATGTATGAAAGCTCAACAAAAGAAACTAGTGGGTGCGCATCCAACTCGCTTGCTCACGAAGACCTAGGGCATTTTGAGGAAGCCCATCATTGGAATATACAAGCCAAGTTCTATAATGAAAGATTCCCACTAGTATATGAAAGTGACAACATAGGAGACTCTCTATTATGAAGATCATGGTGCTACTTTGAAGCACAAGTGTGGTAAAAGGATAGTAGCATTGCCCCCCTTTTTTGGCCTTTCTTTTTTTTGGCCTTCCCCCTTTTTTTATTTGGCCTTTCTTTTTTTATTTGGCCTTTCTCTTTTTTTTATTTGGGACAATGCTCTATTAATGATGATCATCACACTTCTATTTATTTACAACTCAATGATTACAACTCGATACTAGAACAAAGTATGACTCTATATGAATGCCTCCGGTGGTGTACCTGGATGTGCAATGATGGATGAGTGACATGTATGAAAGAATTATGAATGGTGGCTTTGCCACAATTACGATGTCAACTAGACGACCATGCTAAGCAATATGACAATGATGGAGCGTGTCATAATGAACGGAACGATGGAAAGTTGCATGGCAATATATCTCGGAATGGCTATGGAAATGCCATAATAGGTAGGTATGGTGGCTATTTTGAGGAAGGTATATGGTGGGTTTATGGTACCGGCGAAAGTTGCGCGGTACTAGAGAGGCTAGCAATGGTGGAAGGGTGAGAGTGCGTATAATCCATGGACTCAACATTAGTCATAAAGAACTCACATACTTATTGCAAAAATCTATTAGTTATCGAAACAAAGTACTACGCGCATGCTCCTAGGGGGATAGATTGGTAGGAAAAGACTATCGCTTGTCCCCGACCGCCACTCATAAGGAAGACAATCAATAAATAAATCATGCTCCAACTTCATCACATAACGGTTCACCATACGTGCATGCTACGGGAATCACAAACTTCAACACAAGTATTTCTCAAATTCATAACCACTCAACTAGCATGACTCTAATATCACCATCTCCATATCTCAAAACAATTATCAAGTATCAAACTTCTCTTAGTATTCAACACACTCATAAGAGAATTTTTATTATTCTTGAATAGCTAGCATATTAGGATTTTAAGAAAATTACCATGCTATTTAAGACTCTCAAAATAATATAAGTGAAACATGAGAGTTCATCTATTTCTTCAAAATAAAGCTACTACCATGCTCTAAAAGATATAAGTGAAGCACTAGAGCAAATGACAAACCACTCCTAAAAGATATAAGTGAAGATCAATGAGTAGTTGAATAATTATGCAACTATGTGAAGACTCTCTAACATTTAATAATTTCAGATCTTGGTATTTTATTCAAACAGCAAGCAAAGCAAAAGAAAATGACATGACGCTCCAAGCAAAACACATATCATGTGGCGAATAAAAATATAGCTCCAAGTAAAGTTACCGACGAACGAAGACGAAAGAGGGGATGCCTTCGAGGGCATCCCCAAGCTTAGGCTCTTGGTTGTCCTTGAATATTACCTTGGGGTGCCTTGGGAATCCCCAAGTTTAGGCTCTTTCCACTCCTAGTTCCATAGTCCATCGAGTCCTTACCCAAAACTTGAAAACTTCACAACACAAAACTTAACAGAAAACTCGTAAGCTCCGTTAGTATAAGAAAATAAATCACCACTTAAAGGTACTGTAATGAACTCATTATTTATTTATATTGGTGTTAAACCTACTGTATTCCAATTTCTCTATGGTTTATAAACTATTTTACTAGCCATAGATTCATCAAAATAAGTAAACAACACATGAAAACAGAATCTGTCAAAAACAGAACAGTCTGTAG
The DNA here is from genome assembly GCF_018294505.1 of Triticum aestivum. Classification (NCBI taxonomy): domain Eukaryota; kingdom Viridiplantae; phylum Streptophyta; class Magnoliopsida; order Poales; family Poaceae; genus Triticum; species Triticum aestivum. Next base: position 704,925,137 of record NC_057797.1, on the reverse strand, counting down.
TAATCTGGATCAAACGTATACTTATATAACTCATAAAATTCTCAAATAAATTGATGTACCTGAGGAATTTATCTATTAATCATCTGAAAAAATAATTAACTAAATAGCACTCTCCAAATAAAAATGGCAGCAGTTCTCGTGAGCGCTAAAGTTTCTGTTTTTGACAGCATGATCAACAAGACTTTCCCCGAGTCTTCACAAAGGTTCTACTTGGCACAAACACTAATTAAAAGAATAAAACCACATCTAAACAGAGGCTAGATGAATTATTTATTACTGAACAGGAACAAAAAGCAAGTAACAAGAATAAAATTGGGTTACCTCCCAACAAGCGCTATCGTTTAACGCCCCTAGCTAGGCACGATGATTTCAATGATGCTCACATAAAGGATAAGAATTGAAACATAAAGAGAGCATCATGAAGAATATTACTAGCACATTTAAGTCTAACATGCTTCCTATGCATAGGGATTTTGTGAGCAAACAACTTGTGGGAACAAGAATCAACTTGCATAGGAAGGTAAAGCAAGCATAACTTCAAAATTTTAAGCACATAGAGAGGAACCTTGATATTATTGCAATTCCTGCAAGCATATATTCCTCCCTCATAATAATTTTCAGTAGCATCATGAATGAATTTAACAATATAACCAGTACCTAAAGCATTCTTTTCATGATCTACAAGCATAGAAAATTTATTACTCTCCACATAGGCAAAATTCTTCTCATTCGGAATAGTGGGAGTATCGTAGGAAACTTGGATACTATAAATTGTTTCCACATTAAAAGAGTAATGTTCAGAAAAGGGGTAACCATAATCACGACAAGTTTTATAAATATAATCGTCACTACTTTTTATAGCATACGTATCATCACAATAATTATCATAAGTAGGAGGCATGTTATTATCATTATGAATTTGCATATCAAAACTTGGGAGACTAAAAATATAATTTTCATTAAGCGTAGCATCCCCAAGCTTGGGACAAACATTAATTGCAGAAAATATATTCTCAAATATGTCATCCTCATCAAACATAGCTTCCCCAAGCTTGGGCCTTTTCATATTATAAGCATAATCATTCTCATCATTAATAGTGTAGATAGCACCCATAGTATAACAATTATTATATTCTTCCAAGCAAGTGCCAAAAAGATTTTCAAGATCATAAGAAGTATCATTATCTTCCACAATTATATTTTCATGAGGCACAATAGTAATAGGAGCAGCATTATTTGAGAGAGATGTCTTTTTACCTCTCTTCCTTTTTTTTCTTTTCTTCTTCTTCACCACATCATGTGTGGGTTCAATCCTCTTTTTGGAGCTTCTTATTAATTAGATTGGTTGAGTAGGAGGCTCCTACTTGTTACCTGATTCATCATAAGAAATAATAGGAGGATATTGGGAAGTCTCTTCCCTTTCATTAGTATTCTCTTCATCCTCTATTTGTTTTCTTTTCTTTATGTAATTGGCAATATAAGGATTTTCAATACAATTCACTGCACAATACATATAAATTTCTTCTAGATCAAAGCCAAGAAGTTTGTAACGGGCAAATTTTGGAAGATCATTAGTTAAACGTTTCATTTCTTCATAACCCATAAGCAAACTAAGTTCATTATAATGTGCAAGGGAAATCAAGTCATCACAATTTTTGGACATGATTAGATCGTGAAATAATTTGTACCGGATAGCTAATTGACCCCTTTCATTGCAAAGTCCACAAGTACGGCCAAGATAATTTAAATTTTCAGCACATTCATCTAGATCTACTTGCAACAATTTGGTTTCTAAGTACTTATGCTTCTTGCAATATCTATCTTCCCTATTTGGTGTGTACTTACAAACCCAATGCACTCCACAAAAATTGACATATTTATAGGAGGCATTTTCATCATAACTAGTGCAATCATCATTAGCATCATGGATATTCAAAGAATTCGTACTAACAACATTGCAATCATGCTCATCATTCGAAGATTTAGTGCCAAACATTTTATAGATTTCTTCTTCTAGCACTTGAGCACAATTATCCTTTCCATCATACTCACGAAAGATATTAAAAAGGTGAAGCGTATGAGACAAACTCAATTCCATTTTTTTATAGTTTTCTTTTATAAACTAAACTAGTGATAAAAAAAGAAACTAAAAGACTCGATTGCAAGATCCAAAGATATACCTTCAAGCGCTAACCTCCCCGGCAACGGCGCCAGAAAAGAGCTTGATGTCTACTACACAACCTTCTTCTTGTAGACGTTGTTGGGCCTCCAAGTGCAAAGGTTTGTAGGACAGTAGCAAATTTCCCTCAAGTGGATGACCTAAGGTTTATCAATCCGTAGGAGGCGTAGGATGAAGATGGTCTCTCTCAAGCAACCCTGCAACCAAATAACAAAGAGTCTCTTGTGTCCCCAACACACCCAATACAATGGTAAATTGTATAGGTGCACTAGTTCGGCGAAGAGATGGTGATACAAGTGGTATATGGATGGTAGATAAAGGTATTTGTAATCTGAAATTATAAAAACAGCAAGGTAACTAATGATAAAAAGTGAGCGTAAACGGTATTGCAATGTGTGGAAACAAGGCCTAGGGTTCATACTTTCACTAGTGTAAGTCCTCTCAACAATACTAACATAATTGGATCATAAAACTATCCCTCAACATGCAACAAAGAGTGACTCCAAAGTCACTAATAGCGGAGAACGAACGAAGAGATTATGGTAGGGTACGGAACCACCTCAAAGTTATTCTTTCCAATCAATCCGTTGGGCTATTCCTATAAGTGTCACAAACAGCCCTAGAGTTCGTACTAGAATAACACCTTAAGACACAAATCAACCAAAACCCTAATGTCACCTAGATACTCCAATGTCACCTAAAGTATCCGTGGGTATGATTATACGATATGCGTCACACAATCTCAGATTCATCTATTCAACCAACACAAAGGACCTTAAAGAGTGCCCCAAAGTTCTACCGGAGAATCACGACGAAAACGTGTGCCAACCCCTATGCATAGGTTGCCAATGTCATGAAACCCGCAAGTTGATCACCAAGACATACATCAAGTGAATCACGTGATATCCCATTGTCACCACAGATATCCACGGCAAGACATACATCAAGTGTTCTCAAATCTTTAAAGACTCAATCCGATAAGATTACTTCAAAGGGGAAACTCAGTTCATTACAAGAGAGAAGAGGGGGAGGAGAAACATAGGATCCAACTATAATAGCAAAGCTTACGATACATCAAGATCGTGCCAAATCAAGAACACGAGAGAGAGAGAGAGAGATCAAACACATAGCTACTGGTACATACCCTCAGCCCTGAGGGAGAACTACTCCCTCCTCGTCATGGAGAGCACCGGGATGATGAAGATGGCCACCGGAGAGGGATTGCCCCCTACGGCAGGGTGCCGGAACGGGTCTAGATTGGCTTTTGGTGGCTACGGAGGCTTCTGGCGGCGGAACTCCCGATCTATTGTGCGTTCTGGAAGTTTTAGGTTACGTAGGTATATATGGGTGCAGGGGGTACGTCGGCGGAGCTACAGGGGCCCCAAGAGGCAGGGGGCGCGCCCTAGGGGGGCGCCCCCACCCTCGTGAGCTCCTCCCGTATCTCCTGACATGGACTCCAAGTTCACTGGGTTGCTTTCCTTCCAAAAATAACTTCTCCAGTTGATTTCGTTCCGTTTTGACTCTGTTTGATATTCCTTTTCCACGAAATACTGAAACAGGCATAAAACAGCAAATCTGGGTTGGGCCTCCGGTTAATAGGTTAGTCCCAAAAAATAATATAAAAGTGGAAAATAAAGCCCAATATTGCCCAAAACAGTAGATAATATGGCATGGAGCAATCAAAAATTATAGATACGTTGGAGACGTATCATGGAGGCTGGAGGGGGTCGGCGGTGGAGATGAACAGTATCCCGTGGAGTCCCGTTTTGTGGTACGCCACACCCCTCCTGATGAACAGGACCCCCGTTTCGACCGTAGCGCTCCAACACAAGTCCGTTTCGTCCGTTTTGCAGTACGCCACACCCCTCCCGATCAACAGGACCCCCGTTTCGACCGTAGGAGGTTCGTTTCATCTGTTTTGCGGTACATCAGACCCCTCCCGATCAACAGGACCCCGTTCCGAACGTAGGAGGTCCGTTTCCTCCGTTGTGCGGTACGCCAGGCCTCGTTTCCATCGCCTGTTCCATCCAAGCCCTCCCGATGAACACAACCACGCATTCCGTTTCGACCTAGCCGGTTCGCTCCCACGCGTTCCGTTGCCTCCCCATGAACACGACGCATTTCGTTGCCTCCCCATGAACACGACAACGACGTTGTTTCTCCGTTCCGACCCAGCAATGTACACGAGCCCTGACCGTACGTATGCGCGAGTAGGCGTTCGAGACCCTGCCCGTATGTACACATACGTGGCCGTATTTTCTTTCTTGCACCCTGGCCGCTGTACGTACGTGTACATGCTACGTGCGCGCCTCTACTACGACACATGCGCGCCTCTACATCGACCTGTATGTATGTACACGTTCGCGACCAGAATGACAACGCTACATACGCTTCGACCAGGTGGGTCCCGACTGTCAGGCACTTCCTTGCCTGCGAAGATGTAGCTGGTGGGTCCCAACAGTCAGGGGGCGAATCGTTTTTTTGCCCGGACGCATTTCCTTGCATGCGAAGATGTAGCTGGTGGGTCCCAGCAGTCAGGGGGAAACGTTTTTTTGCGAAATACAGTGGCCCGTCCGGTGGGTCCCAGCTGTCAGGTGGAGGAATCATTATTTTCCGCGTAATAAGGAGGCACTTCCTTGCTGCAGCCGTGGACCCAGCTGTCAGCCTCTGCACATATAGTCCACATCCGATGGAAGTCCTTCCTTGACCACGTTGACCACGCCGCACCGAGAGCACCAGGGCGGTGGACGACGGTGAGGCCTAGGAAGGGGGCGACACAGAGGCAGGGAAGACTCGGCAGTTGTTTCCCACGCGGAGGGGAGTACGACTGTACGAGAGTTTACTAGTTCGTCTGCTGTCGCGGAGAATAACAGCAGGTGTGGGTGAGTAGAGGGATGGCTAGGCCAGTGATGGGAGTACGGTCGGGCGGTGAGGCCTGCGCGGCAGCACAGCCGGCCGCGAGGAGGAGGGAGCAGGCAATCTCGTCGGCGCTTGTTTGAGCGGCTGGAGCAGGAAGAGCAGAGATTGAAGAAGCACGACGGCCGTTGTATGGACATCCAACAGTCAGTGCTTGTGCGTCAACCTTTTTTTAGGAAAGCCTCAAATCTGTGGAAAACAGCATACAGCCCATCTGCCATTATTTCTAATAATTTACAGCCCATTTGCTAATTCTTAAGGGTTTTTTGGAGCCCGTATTCTTTTTGTTAGCATTACAGCCCATATTGTGGCAACGGTTAAAAAATTATATGAAATTTTGCATATTCCGGTGCGGTCCGAACTATTTTTAATCCTGAAATTTCGACTCACATTCAAACTGATTTTAAAAATAAATGTATATCAATATAAAATCCAACAAATTCTCCACACATAAAAATTAATGTAATTTAAAATCTTGAAATGAAAAAAAAAGATATTTGAAACTAATTGCCGGTTTGATGTGTTTTAAAAATGTACAACCCATTTCTCATTACTGATGGGCCATTTTCTCGGCCAGCCGAATGAAAGCTCTCCTCATCTTGAAAGATTTGCAGCCCAACAAGCCTGACAAAGCGACTTACTTGGCAAATCACAAAAAAACTGTGTTGTGGCCATGGACCCAGCTGTCAGCCTCTCCACGTACAGTACTCTTCCGATGGAAGTTGTTCCTTGACCACGTTGACCATGCTGCGCGGAGAGCACCACGGCGATGGACGACGGCGAGGCCTAGGAAGGGGACGACGCGGCAGTGGAAGCCCGCACGGAGAGGACTACGAGGGTTCACTGGTTCGGCTGCGGTGTGAGGTGCTACGTCTTGAGCTTGTGTTGGTTTTCCCCGAAGAGGAAGGGATGATGCAGCAGAGTAGCGTAAGTATTTCCCTCAGTTTTTGAGAACCAAGGTATCAATCCAGTAGGAGCCCACGCTCAAGTCCCTCGTACCTGCACAAAGCGATAGCTACTCGCAACCAACGCGATTAGGGGTTGTCAAGCCCTTCACGGTCACTTACGAGAGTGAGATATGATAGATAGAATATTTTTGGTATTTTTGATATAAAGATGCAAAGTAAAAAGTAAAAGCAAAGTAAAAAAGCAAAACAATATAAAAGTGATGGAGATTGATATGATGAGAATAGACCCGGGGGCCATAGGTTTCACTAGTGGCTTCTCTCAAGAGCATAAGTATTCTACGGTGGGTGAACAAATTACTGTTGAGCAATTGATAGAATTGAGCATAATTATGAGAATATCTAGGCATGATCATGTATATAGGCATCACGTCCGTGACAAGTAGATCGAAACGGTTCTGCATCTACTACTATTACTCCACTCATCGACCGCTATCCAGCATGCATCTAGAGTATTAAGTTAAAAACAGAGTAACACCTTAAGCAAGATGACATGATGTAGAGAGATAAATTCATGCAATATGAAATAAACCCCATCTTGTTATCCTTGATGGCAACAATACAATACGTGCCTTGCTGCCCCTTCTGTCACTGGGTAAGGACACCGCAAGATCGAACCCAAAGCTAAGCACTTCTCCCATGGCAAGAACTACCAATCTAGTTGGCCAAACCAAACGGATAATTCGAAGAGACTTGCAAAGATAACCAATCATACATAAAAGAATTCGGAGAAGATTCAAATATTATTCATAGATAGACTTGATCATAAACCCACAATTCACCGGTCTCAACAAACACACCGCAAAAAGAAGATTACATCGAATAGATCTCCACAAGAGAGGGGGAGAACTTTGTATTGAGATTGAAAGAGAGAGAAGAAGCCATCTAGCTACTAACTATGGAGCCGAAGGTCTGAGGTAAACTACTCACACTTCATCCGAGGGGCTAGGATGATGTAGAAGCCCTCCGTGATGACGGCCCTCTTCCGGTGGAGCTCCGGAACAAACCCCAAGATGGGATCTCGTGGATACAGAAAGTTGCGGTGGTGGAATCAGGTTTTTTGGCTCCTGTTCTGATCGTTTGGGGGTACGTGTGTATATAGGAGGAAGGAGTACGTCAGTGGAGCACCGAGGGGCCCACGAGGCAGGGGGCGCTCCCTAGGGGGGGCGCCCCCCACCCTCGTGACCACCTCTTTGATCCCTTGTAGTAGGGTCCAAGTCTCCTGGATCATGTTTGGTGAGAAAATCATGTTTCCGAAGATTTTATTCTGTTTGGACTCCGTTTGATATTTTGTTTATCCGAAACACTGAAATAGGCAAAAAAAAACAACAATTCTGGGCTGGGCCTCCGGTTAATAGGTTAGTCCCAAAAATAATATAAAAGTGGAAAATAAAGCCCAATATAGTCCAAAACAGTAGATAATATAGCATGGAGCAATCAAAAATAATAGATACGTTGGAGACGTATCAGGCATCCCCAAGCTTAATTCCTGCTCTCCTCGAGTAGGTAAATGATAAAAAGAGAATTTTTGATGCGGAGTGCTACTTGGCATAATTTCAATGCAAATCTTCTTAATTGTGGTATGAATATTCAGATTAGAAAGATTCAAGACAAAGGTTTATATTGACATCAGAAATAATAATACTTCAAGCATACTAACAAAGCAATTATGTCTTCTCAAAATAACATGGCCAAAGAAAGTTATCCCTACAAAATCATATAGTCTGGCCATGCTCCATCTTCCCCACACAAAGTATTTAAATCATGCAAAACCCCGATGACAAGCCAAGCAATTGTTTCATACTCTAACTTTTTCAAAACTTTTTCAATCTTCACGCAATACATGAGCGTGAGCCATGGATATAGCACTATAGGTGGAATAGAATGGTGGTTGTGGAGAAGACAGAAAGGAGAAGATAGTCTCACATCAACTAGGCGTATCAACGGGCTATGGAGATGCCCATCAATAGATATCAATGTGAGTGAGTAGGGATTGCCATGCAATGGATGCACTAGAGCTATAAATGTATGAAAGCTCAACAAAAGAAACTAGTGGGTGTGCATCCAACTTGCTTGCTCACGAAGACCTAGGGCAATTTGAGGAAGCCCATCATTGGAATATACAAGCCAAGTTCGATAACGTAAAATTCCCACTAGTATATGAAAGTGACAACATATGAGACTCTCTATATGAAGAACATGGTGCTACTTTGAAGCACAATATATGAGACTTGCTATATCATGGTGCTACTTTGAAGCACAAGTGTGGAAAAAAGGATAGTAGCATTGTCCCTTTTTTATTTATTTATATTTTTTTTGGGCCTTCTTTTTTTATTTGGCCTTTCTCTTTTTTTGGGACAATGCTCTATTGAATGATGATCATCACACTTCTATTTATTTACAACTCAATGATTACAACTCGATACTAAAACAAAGTATGACTCTATATGAATGCCTCCGGCGGTGTAGCGGGATATGCAATGAATCAAGAGTGATAAGTATGAAAGAATTATGAACGGTGGCTTTGCCACAAATACTATGTCAACTACATGATCATGCTAAGCAATATGACAATGATGGATGTGTCATGATGAACTAGATGGTGGAAAGTTGCATGGCAATATATCTCGGAATGGCTATGGAAATGCCATAATAGGTAGGTATGGTGGCTGTTTTGAGGAAGGTATGTGGTAGGTGTATGATACCGACGAAAGTTGCGTGGTATGAGAGAGGCTAGCAAAGGTGGAAGGGTGAGAGTGCGTATAATCCATGGACTCAACATTAGTCACAAAGAACTCATATACTTATTGCAAAAATTTAGAAGTTATCAAAGCAAAGTATTATGTGCATGCTCCTAGGGGGGTAGATTGGTAGGAAAAGACCATCGCTCATCCCCGACCGCCAATCACAAGGAAGACAATCAATAAATAAATCATGCTCTGACTTCATCACATAACGGTTCACCATACGTGCATGCTACGGGAATCACAAACTTCAACACAAGTATTCTTTAAATTCACAACTACTCAACTAGCATGACTTTAATATTATCACCCCCATATCTCAAAACAATTATAATGCTTCAATCTGTTCTTAGTATTCAACACACTCAAAAGAAAGTTTCACAAATCTTGAATACCAAGCATATTATTATTAGGCAAATTACCATGCTATTAAGAGACTCTCAAAATAATTTAAGTGAAGCATGAGAGATCAATAGTTTCTTTAAAACGAATCCACCACCGTGCTCTAAAAGATCTAAGTGAAGCACATAGAGCAAAATTATGTAGCTCAAAAGATATAAGAGAAGCACATAGAGCAAAATTATCTAGCTCAAAGGATATAAGTGAAGCACATAGAGCAAAATTATCTAGCTCAAAGGATATAAGTGAAGCACATAGAGTATTCTATCAAATTTAAATTCATGTATGGCTCTCTCAAAAGGTGTATACAGCAAGGATGATTGTGGCATACTAGCAAACAAAGACACAAATAATACAAGACGCTCCAAGCAAAACACAAATCATGTTGGTGAATAAAAATATAGCTCCAAGTAAATTACCGATGGAAGTGGACGAAAAGAGGGGATGCCTTCCGGGGCATCCCCAAGCTTTGACTTTATGGTGTCCTTGGATTATCTTGGGGGTGCCATGGGCATACCCAAGCTTAGGCTCTTTCCACTCCTTGTTCCATGATCCATCAAAATAATTCACCCAAAACTTGAAAACTTCACAACACAAAACTCAAAATAGAAAACTCGTGAGCTCCGTTAGCGAAAGAAAAAAAAAGACCACTTCAAGGTACTGTAATGAACTCATTCTTTATTTATATTGGTGTTAAACCTACTGTATTCCAACTTCTCTATGGATTATGAACTATTTTACTAGCCATAGATTCATCAAAATAAGCAAACAACACACGAAAAACAGAATCTGTCAAAAACAGAACAGTCTCTAGTAATCTGTAGCTAGCGCAAGATCTGGAGCCCCAAAAATTCTAAAATAAATTGCTTGACGTGAGGAATTTATCTTTAATCATATGAAAAAAGAATTAACTAAATAGCACGCTTCAAATAAAAATGACAGCAGTTCTCGTGAGCGCTAAAGTTTCTGTTTTTTACAGCAAGTTCAACAAGACTTTCCCCAAGTCTTCCCAACGGTTCTACTTGGCACAAACACTAATTAAACACAAAAAACACAACCAAAACAGAGAATAAATAATTTATTTATTACTAAACAGGAGCAAAAAGCAAGGAATAAAAATAAAATTGGGTTGCCTCCCAACAAGCGCTATCGTTTAACGCCCCTAGCTAGGCATAACGAGCAAGAATAGATCTAGGTATTGCCATCTTTGGTAGGAAATTCTTCAATTAGGCATCTACCATCTTTAGGAATTTCTTTATTTTTATTAATTATAAAACTTTTAGGCACAAGATCGAAAAATTCATTTGTAATAAATGGTTCTTTAATGATAGCAAAAAGATTGGGATGAATACTTATAGATTTAAGATCGGCAGTTTCCTTACTAGATGATTCACCCTTATTTTTAGGAACATACATGAGCTTGGCAATTTTAGTAGGAGGACTAGGAGTATTATTTACGGAAGAAAAATCGGTTCCCAAATTTGTAATGATACCCTCAAGTTTATCAATTCTAGTAGAATCGAAGTTCATCTTCTCATTAACTACGGGTTCCTTTTCCTTAATATTTTTGAAAGTCATCCTACCTTAGATCCATATTGAGTGATTTGATTGTGGATCTTTTTATCTAGATTTTCAATTGATTCAATAGTAGCAACTTTATTTTCAATAATTTCAAGTCTTTGCATAACATGCTCCAAAGTTAACATGGTTCCATTAACCAACGAAGGTGGTGAGCCAGATAAATCTATCATAGCATTATAAGAATCAAAAGTATGGCTACCCAAGAAGTTCCCTCCGGTAATGGTATCGAGGATATATCTATACCAAGGATTAACACCTACATAAAAATTGCGAAGAAGAACTAAGGTAGATTGTTTCCTGGTACATCTATTTTGAGTATTGCAAATTCTATACCAAGCATCTTTTAGATTTTCTCCCTCCCTTTGTTTAAAATTTAGAACTTCACTCTCGGGAGACAACGGAGAAGATATGAGACTAGCCATGACGACAAGCAAACAAAGAGGCGAACAGAGAGGGAGGATAGAGAGAGAGGGCGAATAAAATGGCAAGGGTGAATTGGGGGAGAGGAAAACGAGAGGCAAATGGCAAATAATGTAATGCGAGAGATAGGTATTGTGATGGGTACTTGGTATATTGACTTTTTGCATAGACTCCATAGCAACAGCGCCAGAAATCCTTCTTGCTACGTCTAGAGCTTGTGTTGGTTTTCCCCGAAGAGGAAGGGATGATGCAGCAGAGTAGCGTAAGTATTTCCCTCAATTTTTGAGAACCAAGGTATCAATCCAGTAGGAGCCCACGCTCAAGTCCCTCGTACCTGCACAAAGCGATAGCTACTCGCAACCAACGCGATTAGGGGTTGTCAAGCCCTTCACGGTCACTTACGAGAGTGAGATCTGATAGATAGAATATTTTTGGTATTTTTGATATAAATATGCAAAGTAAAAAGTAAAAGCAAAGTAAAAAAGCAAAACAATATAAAAGTGATGGAGATTGATATGATGAGAATAGACCCGGGGGCCATAGGTTTCACTAGTGGCTTCTCTCAAGAGCATAAGTATTCTACGGTGGGTGAACAAATTACTGTTGAGCAATTGATAGAATTGAGCATAATTATGAGAATATCTAGGCATGATCATGTATATAGGCATCACGTCCGTGACAAGTAGATCGAAACGATTCTGCATCTACTACTACTACTCCACTCATCGACCGCTATCCAGCATGCATCTAGAGTATTAAGGTAAAAACAGAGTAACACCTTAAGCAAGATGACATGATGTAGAGAGATAAATTCATGCAATACGAAATAAACCCCATCTTGTTATCCTCGATGGCAACGATACAATACGTGCCTTGCTGCCCCTTCTGTCACTGGGTAAGGACATCGCAAGATCGAACCCAAAGCTAAGCACTTCTCCCATGGCAAGAACTACCAATCTAGTTGGCCAAACCAAACGGATAATTCGAAGAGACTTGCAAAGATAACCAATCATACATAAAAGAATTCGGAGAAGATTCAAATATTATTCATAGATAGACTTGATCATAAACCCACAATTCACCGATCTCAACAAACACACCGCAAAAAGAAGATTACATCGAATAGATCTCCACAAGAGAGGGGGAGAACTTTGTATTGAGATTCAAAGAGAGAGAAGAAGACATCTAGCTACTAACTATGGAGCCGAAGGTCTGAGGTAAACTACTCACACTTCATCAGAGGGGCTAGGATGATGTAGAAGCCCTCCGTGATGACGGCCCTCTTCCGGCGGAGCTCCGGAACATGCCCCAAGATGGGATCTCATGGATACATAAAGTTGCGGCGGTGGAATTAGGTTTTTGGCTCCTGTTCTGATCGTTTGGGGGTACGTGTGTATATATAGGAGGAAGGAGTACGTCGGTGGAGCACCGAGGAGCCCACGAGGCAGGGGGCGCCTCCCACCCTCGTGACCACCTCTTTGATCCCTTGTAGTAGGGTCCAAGTCTCCTGGATCATGTTCAGTGAGAAAATCACGTTTCCGAAGATTTTATTCCGTTTGGACTCCGTTTGAAATTCGGTTTATCCGAAACACTAAAATAGGCAAAAAACAGCAATTCTGGGCTGGGCCTCCGGTTAATAGGTTAGTCCCAAAAATAATATAAAAGTGGAAAATAAAGCCCAATATAGTCCAAAACAGTAGATAATATAGCATGGAGCAATCAAAAATTATAGATACGTTGGAGATGTATCATGAGGCTGTCGTCGCCGCAGGGCCTGGCCAGCGGTGGGAATAGTAGGGGGCGGTGAGGCCTCTGCGGCAGCACAGCCAGGCACGGGAGGCAGGAGCATGCGGCACGACCGGCGCTGCTTTGGGCGGCTGGAGCAAGAAGACCAGAGGTTGAAGAAGCACTACGGCCGTTGGATGGACATCGTACGGTCACTGGAGCTAGAATCGTTCATATTGACTAAGTTGACAAAGCCCTTCGTCCCCGTCAACTTAGTAGGCCCACAAGTCAGCCTCCCAGCAAGGTGGGTCCCAGCTAGCCGGGGGAGTATTCATTTTTTGTGCGTAATAAGGAGGCACTTCCGGTGGGTCCGAGCTGACAGCGAGGGGAACGTTTTTTTCGCGAAATACGGTGGCCTGTCCGATGGGTCCCAGCAGTCAGGGGGAAACGGTTTTTTTCGAAAAATACTGGTGGCCCGTCCGGTGGGTCCCTGCGGTCAGGTGGAGGAATCATTATTTTCCGCGTAATAAGGAGGCACTTCCTTGCTGCCGCCGTGGACCCAGCTGTCAGTCTCTCCACGTACAGTCCATGTCCGATGGAAGTCGTTCCTTCCACGTTGACCACGTCGCGCTGAGAGCACCAGGGCGGTGGACGACGGTGAGGCCTAGGAAGGGGACGACGCGGAGCCGGTGAAGACGCGACAGTGGATGCCCACGCGGAGAGGAGTATGAGGTTTCACTCGTTCGGCTGCGGTGTGAGGCTGCCGTCGCTGCAGGGCCTGGCCAGTGGTGGGAATAGTAGGGGGCGGTGAGGCCTCCACGGCAGCACAACCGGCCACGGGAGGCAGGAGCAGGCGGCACGACCGGCGCTGCTTTGGGCGGCTGGAGCAAGAAGACCAGAGGTTGAAGAAGCACTACGGCTGTTGGATGGACATCGTACGGTCACTGCAGCTAGAATCGTTTATATTGACTAAGTTGACAAAGCCCTTGGTACGTCAACTTAGTAGGCCCACAGGTCAGCTTCCGAAACGGTGCGCCCCAGATGTCAGGGGGAGGAATCATTTTTTGGGCGGGTGAAGCTAGAATATCCGAGATTGAAGAAGAAGCACGACATCCGTTGGATGGACATCCAACGGCCACTGCTGCTAGAATCTTGTGTTGACTATAAGTTGACAAAGCCTTGCATACGCGTCAACTCTGTTTTTTTAGGGGACGCGTCAACTTAGTAAGGCCAGAAGTGTGTGGCAGAGAACTTATAGCCCATTTGAGATTTGTAAGAATGTGTAGCCCATTTTTGAATTCTAATGGAATTTACTACAGCCCATTTATAGTTTGTTAAAAGTACAGCCCATTTCAACCAACCGTTCAAAACAGAATTCAATAAAATTTCCCACATTTTGATGGGATCCGAAATATTTTTATCCCGAAATTTCTAGTCAGATTAAATACAATTTCAATATAAATTTATATTACGTAAAAATCCAACGAAACATTGCGCTCGCAACAATTAATGAAATTAAAATTTTCAATATCCAAAAATAATAGTTTATAAAGTAATCACGTGTTTGGTGCATTTTTTTATAGTTACTGCCCAGTTTTTATAATTACATCCCATTTATTATTTCTTAAAGCCCATTTTCTTGTTAAGCCTAATGCATCTCTCCTAGGAAAGATGTGGAGCCCAGCGGGGTGGAGAATAACAACTTGACCTTGCCAGGGTATTCCTAAAAAAAGTATAGCTGGGCTAGCCATTTTCAGCTTGAAAAAATTAATATCTGGGCTGGATATCTGGCCTGGGCTAGACGGGCCACAACCCGCCCAGTTAATACCTGCAGTGATGTTTTCGTTGTTGTTCAGATAAGAAAAAATAATATCTGGGCTAAACATCAAAAAACTCTGCAGTGCTCACACCTCAAAAACACAAATACTGCTCGAGCTGCTTGGTCCCAGCTGTCGGCCGCTTCTTGTGCAATTCTCTCGTTTATTGACTAGTACTACATAGGTTGACAATGGTGTGGGACCATGATGTCAGGAAACCAGGGGGGAGAAAAATAAATAACTCCAGCGAGCGCTTCCACCTCTGCCTCGTTGTCTCCCGTGGAAACCCCTTTCCTCCCTTTTTTTTGCTCGGGCAAGGACCAATGCATGCAGCACGTCCATGCGGTTATTAGGCAAGAAATAAAATCGCTTTGCATGCTATGAATTACGATGGCCTGCATGGGTAGCTAATAAGGCATCCTCTTAACTGATGTGATTAAATGTTGTGTTTAGAAGAGAGAAATATTCTTCTTTTCCACCAATCTGCTTGCACCTAGGTCGTGATGCACCTTCTAATACGACTTATTCACCTAGACGGAGGGAGTATAGTTTTATACATATATATATAATAAGGAGGCACTTGCGTACGTGAGGCTATGGACCTGGTGGGTCCCCATTGTCATCCTCTCCAAGTAAAGTCATCTCCTCGCCCGCGCGCGCTTTCCGCCCGAAACAGTCAGCGCCGCCCGCCCCGCTTCCCGGTGCAGGCGATTGCTCCGCCTTCAAATGACACAAGTGTCGTCTGTCCGTCCATCTGCCGCCCACATTAATGATACGCGGTTGCCGAGGCGGCTACTCTGGCGCCACACGTCCGTCCCTCCGCCCGCCCACCATTGCTATATAAACTGATGCACCGGCCATAGCCGCAGTCATCCGCATCCGTTCCCTTTCTCCTGTCCACACCACTACTGCCCACCATGGCTTCTTCGTGCTCCAGCGCTCTTCGGGACGGGCGGACGACGGACCACAAGGAGATGGCAGCCATTGCTGCCGACTGGCTGGCCGGCAGGCAGCCGGAGGACGACGACGTCCCAATGGAGAACATGGTAGTCGACGATCCGGTGATAACCCCCTCCTCCGCGCCATCCGCGCCGGTGCATTGCACCATGACCATCGGCGAGGCCCGTGCCCAATATATGGACAGTGTGAGGCAGATGCGTCAGGAGTAGTTCCGGAAGGCGCAGGCCGACGCCGCCTATAACCACCATCTCCTCCAGGAGCATCTGCAGGCGGAGGAGCAGATTGCCGCGGAGCGGGCGGAGCAAGAGGCGCTGCTCGACTCATACCGCTCCGCCCGCAAGGGCCGCCTCGAGCGTTGGCGGGAGCGCATGCGGGTGGCGGAGGCTGCGGCCGCCTACAAAGAGGCTAGCAAAGAGGGCGATGAAGCGGGCGAGGCGCTGTTTGGCGAGACCGAGGACGAGGCAGAGGACAATGCCGGCTCCGACGAGTCCCCGCTCTGCTGGCGTCGACGAGGCCCTGCTCCGCCGAGGCCCCGCGGCGCCAACAATGAGGCAGGGGACACCGCCGGCTCCGCCGAGGCCCCGCCCCGCCAACAACGAGGCAGAGGACATCGCCGGCTCAGCCAAGGCCCCACCCTGCCAGCAACGCGGGGGAGGATTTCCACCGCTCTGCTGAGGCGCCGCCCGCCAGCAACGAGACAGAGGACATCGCGGGCTCCGCCGAGGCCCCGCCCCGTTGCCAACGAGGCCGCGCCACACAGAAAACGAGGAAGAGTAGAACACGATAGGTCACCGCCGCTCGGGTCCAAGTAAGGCCACCGCTGCTACCCTCCTGTTGAAGCCAAGCTAGGCGGGTTGACCATTGACGGTCGGTTAGCTTCTTGGCGGCGATGTGGAGTCGGGGAGTTCTGCTGGAGAATAACGCTGCTTCTACTTAACTGCTGGTGCAGTTGGCTGACTGACATGTGGGCCCAACAGGCCACATGTCAGTTACGCAACTGCACCTGCAGTTAAGTCACTGAAGCTTCTGTTCGGCTCAGCGGGACACAGGTGGGTAGCTTCGGTTAATTAATTATACCTCCAGCGCACCCCTTTTTAGTTGAAGAATGTATGAAATGTAATGAAATCTGGCATGTTTATATGAAATCTGACCGTGTATGAATGAATTTATTTCGATTAGTTTGAATTCCTGTATCACTGGCATTGGATGAACATGCAAAACAATATGTACTAGCATTATTCCCAGGGTGATCACCTTGTTTGCAGCAGTTTCACATGTACTCCCTCTGGTCCTTTCTAGTCTGCATACAAGTTTTGTCTGCAGTCAAAGTATCTCTACTTTGACCAATCTTATACAAAAAAGTATGCACTTTCACAATGTGCGAAGTAAAAAGGAACAGAAGGAGTACAAAGAGTTTGAGCAGGTTTTTAGCGTTTCTGTACATTGCAATCAAACACACAGGCCTGGCAATTCATAGAGAACATTCAAAACAATCAATAATTATGCATCTCAGTGACTCACATGTCAGAGGCAATATTTACTTCACAACTAAAGAATAAAGAAAAAATTGATCGACGCTGCTGACAGCAAGGGTGTCCCATTCGAAAATATCAAACGCATGTCTTGCTAAAATCAATGAGCAAAGTTTGACAAGGTTGTCCCATTCCAAAATATCAAATGCCTACGATACTGGAATGGGAAGGGTTTGCCATCAGTTCGGACATTGACATGGCACCTCGTGCTAAATAAACCAGCTGTTCTTTTTGTGCAGTTCCACCAAAATCAACCAAATTCGCGCGTAGCTTGTATGATTTCGCCCTTATATGTTGCAACGCCTTGAACTTATCGGCACCTCCTTTCTTGTGGTGGAAATGAATGATTCGATGTATTCATGAACATTTTGTGCAGTTCCCATTGAAATCAAGCTGAGCACCCCTATTTGCACAACTACAAAAAAGTGATTAGTATAGAGCAAATTGTACTATGAATTGACAGTTTCAACAGGCACATACATGGTCCATGTAGAGCACACTTTTAGAAAAATGGAACTCACCAGAAAGAATCCTAGAACAACATTGTACTCGCGCATCACAGCAAAAAAATGGAGATTTTGTCAGTCCTTCTGAGCTGAAGTTAGTTTGGTCTTGTGGGGAGTAATGTAACCATCCTTCAACTGCTCCTTCTGATGATAAGATAGACAGGGCTTCTTCATCCTGGCATAATAGGAACTAGTCACTTCACGTACTCCATATTCTTCTTCAGAGGAAGATGATCCTGTTGTGCAAAGACAAGAGGACTACTAAATGCTAGCATCACTGTTTGCTCGAAAAAAAGGAAAGGAAATATTTAAAACAGCACAGATGAAGCACTTCTCAAGGACAACATCACTTTTTCATGACAGCACCGGGAGTTGATTTTTGTTTTTCTTCCCCTTGTTCTTCCCCTTCATCACTTGGTTCAATAACAAACAAGCTTCGCCTTCAATGTAAGATTTGGCATGTCAATTAGGGAGCACAAGTATAGTACTAAACTTAATTTTCTGATGAAAGTGGCAAAATACAGGCCAGCAGTTGTGAAATATCCTTATCTTACCTCAATGGGATATTACGATGCACATACAGATTGAAAGTCTTGTCTCGATTTGTGCAGTTCACTAAAATCAAGCAACATTATCGTACAAGTAGCACAACATATGAATGCACACTGCAGAATCATGTGAAAGAATGCTAGTACTAACCTCTCATGATGCAGAATTCAAACAACTCACAAGAAGAAGATCTAAACCAAATTCGCCTTAACGGATAGGAAGTAAGGTCTCCTCTTGTGCAGTTCCACTAAGATCAAGCAATCAAGCAACATTGTCGGTGTGACATTTTGGTTGAATTGCACAAAACACTCTTAAAATAAAAGTGTTTTGTGCAGTGCAACAAAAGGCACAATGGCAACGAGGTGAAGCAGATAACCCTGTTTACACAGAGGTGCAAAGGAAACAATTAGTGGTCAATAACGGCGGATGACACAGAAGCCAACAAAAAGAAGCATCTACCTTATCTAAATGGGAAAGAAAGCAAGATAGTAGCATTTCTCAAACAGTGGCATTGATTAATATTAACATAGAGATTATATTAACAATAAAATTCATTAAACATATAATTTGCTTTTAACTGTGGCATTGCATCAATTTTCCAGTGGCATTATTAGAGGGTGTTTGTTTATAGGGACATTTTGGTGTAGGGACTAGAAAACTCCGTGTCAGTCCCATCTAAACCAAAGAGGATGGACTTTTAGGGACTAAAAGTGGGCATTTGGGACTAAAGAAAGAAGACCCCGAGGGAGTCTTTTTGGGACTTTTTCCAACAGTTGCCCCTGCCACGCATCACACCTTGTCTCTATTACTTCATTACTAGGGGTAACATGGTCTTTTAGCATGTCATTTAATAACCTCTAGTCCATGTTTAGTCCCTGGAACCCAGCAGGTAGGGACTAGGGAGTTTTTAACCAAACAGGGCCTTAGATTAACAACAGCTAATGAGTTGCACGGGACAGTGGACGCACCAGCACCATGTGCATCTACCGATGTACTGTGGTCATGCACAGTCTGTTGCAACAAAGAACAAGCAACCAAGGAGCATATTTGTGTTGGTCCTAGTTTTGTTATCTTTAGACGCCTTTCCCTATGTGAGCGCAGCAAATCTAGTCCTGCTCAAACTCTACGGCCTTGTCCCTTCCTTTCCTTTTTGAACTATTACTTTCGCCCCTTCCTTTCCTCTTTGAACCACGTCCTAGATTTATGCGATACAACTTTCCCCACTACTTTCCCCCATTCCTTTCCTCTTTGAACCACGTCCTAGATTAATGCTATACAACTTTCCCCCTTCATTTCCTCTTTGAACCACGTCCTAGATTCATGTTATATACCACTTTTCCCACTACTTTCCCCCACTCCTTTCCTCTTTGAACCACGTCCTAGATTCATGGTATACATGCAGCTAGAGCAATGCATGTGGAGTAAGTAAATTATACCTTAAGGTTCTTGGGGCGTGGTTCGGTGGGCGACGGGACGGCGGCAAAGAAGAAGGGGTCGGAGGCCCTCCCGCGCCGCCGCTGGGTGGAAAGTGAACAGTTGCGCCGGTAGTCCCTCGCCGACGGCGACAGCGTTAAGCCTCCTTCCCTTCCCGGCGGACGGATCCTGCCGGCTCTTTGAGCAGCAGTGAGGGGAGAGAGAGGCCAATGAAGTCTTGTTTAGATCTGGAGAGGGCGAGAGAGTGTGAAGAGAGCAACTACAAGCGCTGAGGCTCCAGCGGGAGAGGGCGAAAGAGTGAGCGAACAGGCTAACCAGCTACACAACCCTCCCATTATGTTCAATGAGAGGGAAATAACCTTTTACACGTTCCTGCATTCGTGTGACAAGCATGCCGTGTTTTTTTGTGTGTGGGAGTCATTGGGATTTCAATCATAATCGTGTCATGTGGCTTTGGTGGTAAGACTATCCACAGTGGTGCAGAAATAATGCAGCCTTAGTCACCTTACCTCTCTCCACGTAGTACGTTGGGTCCCACCAGTCAGAGGGTGAAACAAACAAATTAATAAGAAAAAATAAAAGCGCCAGCGGTGTATCTTACCTCACACATCTCGCTACTGCTCGGGAACACTGTCCAATTGATCCCTCTGTTCGCTCACGTACTATTTTAAGTGAATCCTTATTATAACATGCACACAAATTTTGGCCACTTGTATTTGACTTAAGTCAGTGTGCCACCGTATCTCGTATACTTACTACTCCCTCCGTCTAGGTGTAATAAATCACGTTAGAAGGTGCAATGGGACCAAGGTGCGTGCGTGTGTGTGTGTGTGTGTGTGTGTGTGTGTGTGTGTGTTTAACACCATGTGTGTGTTAGAGAGAGCGACAGATCGACCTACTCCTACAGAGAGATGTTGTGTAGTGTACGATTTTAGCCGCGAGAGTCGGTGCATCCTCTCGTTTCCGGGTGTGTCCGCTAGGGACATGCGGGCAGCTGCCACGCCCGCTCCTGACCAGCCTGGCCCACCCAAAGCCCCTCCATCGCCCGCGCGCACTTCCCGCCCGAAACGGTCAGCGCCGCTCCAAAGAATCGGTGCCGCATTCATGCTCGGGCAAAGCGGACGCGACCTCTCACTGGCGCAAGAGTGATGGTTGCTTCGTCCGTCCAACTTACTGCTGGGTCTATGTGATTTGACGGCTCATTGGTCTTTATTACTGAGGTAGTAGGACTGCTGGATGTCCCATGCTTTCGGCGAAAGGAGGTATACTACTACTACTAGATTACAATTTTCTCCATTCTTACAGCGGAGGCGTGCAAGAGCAGTGAAAACACGCAGGCTCAGTGATTACATGGCCCACCTCACACTACTATCACCGTGCGACACCTAACTCTTTACATGGTACTCCCTCTGTTCCTAAATATTACTAGATGAGTCCCCGCGCATTGGCGCGGAACAGCGGTATATCTCTCTGCACAAAATTATCGATTTCATAGAACAAAAAAAACTCTATAACTGCATGACAAATGTGGTAGCCAAACTAAATAAACTCCCATCATCATTTAGATCATCCCACGTAAGGAAAAAAGATCAGCCAACTCCTGAACTCCTACTGCATAATGGGATTATATTTTTCTTTTTGACATGTTAATGGGACTCAAAAGCTCACTTACATGCATGCTACCGGTGCATGCTTGCATGCAGACATGTTGATGTGATTTAAAACCCACTCACATGCATGTGGCACGGTATTTCTGCATGCTTGCATGTGGCTTAGTGCGGAGCCTCTCAACGTCAAGATCAGACGGCTATTATGGACTGATTTACTTCATCTAACGGCTACATCAATTTTGATGACGTGGCTCAAGGAGAGGATAGAGAATTCCTAGTAGTGGGGGCTAGCTATTACTAGTAGATATAAGTCTTTGTAGAGATTCCACTACATACGGAACAAAATGAATGAATCTACACTTAAAATGCATCTATATACATCCGCATGTGGTTCATGGTGAAATCTCTACAAAGACTTATATTTAGGAACGGAGGAAGTACTAGTATAGTACGTACTGTAATTTATCAGTGAGATAAATTTGTACAATGCTATGAAGCTTCCAACTTCTGTTACATGTATCTTGCGTCCAAGGTTGCCCGTTGCAACATTTCATGAAATACAAAGGAGACTAACATGCATGCTATTGCATCTCAATGATTGACAGATCATAGCAAATATGTACTCCCTCCGTTCCAAAATAAGTTTCTCAACTTTGTGCAAACTTTAGTTCAAAGTTGTACTACTACTAAAGTTGACACTTATTTTGGAACAGAGGTAGCTAAAGGAAAAAACGATCCATGCAGTCCCTAGCCCTTGAACCGTGAACCCTGACCAGGCTTCAATTTGCTGGCAATGTTCGAGCTTCCTAATAAATGAAGTTTGCAACCTTTTGACCATCGGATCATTTTGTGCAGTTTCACCAAAATCGAGATGAGCATCCCTGTGGCAAAGAAATTGAACAAGCATGATTAGAATAAGATTACTGGGACTAGTTGATGAGACATAAACTCATCACAAATATAGTATGTAGAAGCCAGTAGAGGTATGTGCGGGGCAAAGAAGTAGAGAAATATCCACAGGGATTGATGTGGGCAGCTGGAGCAGTGGTGCAAGCCGGCTATAAAGGGAGTTGTACCTAAGGGACGTAGCTCAACCTTGAGGAGGGCGGCAGGAGGCGGCAACTGCCCACGTCGTGGCAGTGAGCAAGGGACGAAGGCAACCTCATCGGCTTTGTGAGAGAGAACGGTGGGGACCCCTGATCGGGACATGCCGACAGTGGGTTTTCGTCGTCTGCGACGGCCACCGCATCTACACTAAGCATCCACCCCTTCCCCAAGCGGATGTGATCCGCCGGGATGTTAGAGATGTGGCCACAGTCGTTTTGTGCGAGAGAGTGTGAAGAGAGCAACCCCAGCAAGCAACTGTGTAGGCTGGCCCGTCCTGACTATGTACTCCTTTTCTCTCCATATGAACCTATCATATTGCGTACATGCCACTGAAGAAAAAAACTTTAATTATAAATGACGCGGCACCTACTACTTGTTCTCCTATAACCTTGCTCTTGGCATCTCCACAATATTGACCTTGCGATTGGCTCTTCGCCTCTTTGGGAAGTCGAGCAATAATGGTAGTGCAATATATATCGTTCTGGCTATATGAGACCGAATGAATTGCTGCACGTCCACCACGTGGGCGAGGGTCGAGGGGTGAGGGAGAGTGCTACATACGGAGCAAAATGAGTGAATCTACACTCTAAAATACGTCTATATACATCAGTGTTTGAAGTATGTACTAGTAGTTCATATTTAAATCTACTAAAGGACATATATATTCCAAACAATATGATATAATCTCTATAACCAAGGTAGTAGGGACGAGGAGTAAACGGAGGGAGTAGTAACTTTTTCTCCTCGTCCTGCGAGCCACCGCGCGCATGGGCGAGGGAGCGGGCGTAAGGCGTAGTAAGCAAGCTTCACCTCATCCTGCGAGCCACCACGCCCGTGGGCGGGGGAGATGGCGTACTAAGCAAGCTTCTCCTCATTCTGCAAGTTGACGGGACACATCAAAAGTACTCCAGTGTATAGAGCCTTGCCTCTAAGGTAGGCCCCACATGGTTTGCCTCTTTTTTAACATAACACATCAAGTCGCAATTTGTTTGTTCACCCGTGGTAGACGATCCTCCCTCCACCAAGTGGACAACCAGTACACGTGCCAAATTACCACGTGGGCTGCCTTTTTCGTACAGAAATGAGCTCCACCATGTACCCGTGCGGGTGTGGTTGGGAAAGAGACGGGAGTACGTGTGCCGTGCATGCACCTCTTCTCTTCGTGCACGTTCCCCACCTACGTGGGTGTGTGAGAGAGATACAAACCACGTTCGTGAGTGTTTTTTGTTTTGGGGTGGGGGTGGGGTGGGGGTTGATTTCGTGAATTATTTGTGGGAATATGTGTCGATGACATCTCAAACAAAATTTTGCATGCAATGTGTGTGAAATGGAGGCCTATCCATATCATACATAGAGGGTCGGGCAATCCATGAGAAGAGAGGGAGGGGTCATAGCTATCGATAGAGTCGAAGAGAGGATCAAGTGGGTGGGTGCGAGGTCGATGAAGAGAGCCATCGAAATTGTGTGTGTGTACAAGTCAAAGATATAGGGCGACTGGCCTACCGGAACGTTAGAGGGTACACATCAAGATTGTGTGTGGCAGGGAGACATGACTAGAGCGCTCGATGTATCGGTGTGTGTGGGGGGGAGGGGGTGGTGGGAGGGGTAGGCAGAGGCCTAACTATAGAGGTAGAATGACTCGTATATGTGTTGAGAAGGAGAGACCCAGCTATGTCTTGAGGGAGATCGGTCGACATCCATACATAACTAAAGGACGGGAAATATGATGGGAGAGAGATAGAGGAGAGATAGAGGGAGGGAGAAGGGTAGAGTGCTGGATGGGTGATGGAGTTGCTTCTCGAAGATGGTGGGAGAGGCGTACTAGACAAACTGAGGGTGGAACTGCAATGTTATCAATAAGAGTGGGGATGTGTTTCTGTGTGTGCATGTGCGTGATAGATCTATCGGGACGCATCCATGGATGATGAAGGGGAACCATGTGTTTGGTAAGCAAACCTAACTAGATCGGTAGATCAATTGTAGTTTGTTGGAGGAAGGGAGAGACACAACTAATGAGGTAGATCGATTGACGTGTGGGTAAAAATGAGTTATAAGGACCTAGCTAGCTATATGTATAGCGAGAGATCGGTCGGCGTACGTCCATTTGTTAGAGGCTAATAAGGCCCAGCGAGACGGATAGACAGAGAGAATGGAGCTAGGAGGTGGTGCGAGAGGCCCAACTACTAGCTAGATAGGGGGAGGAGTGTGCGGTTGTGAGAGAGCGATGAAAAGAGGGGCGAGAGTTTACATGTGTGTCTGACCGTATGAGAGACACAAGGCAAGGACACATAAAGGAGGAGATTGAAGGTGTGTTTGTATGTTGTAGGCAGGCATCGCTGGAGAGGTTTATCGATCGGTGTGTGTTGGAAAGGAGTTGTGGAGACTCTGGGAGAACGACCTAAAGAAAAAAATGAATGTGCCCGGTGGATAGAATGCCGAGGGAGGGGGCGAGGAGGGCGTGTGCATGCACGAGAGAAAGTTAGTGGTAGCTACAAAGGTTAGAGGATTGTGTGGGTGTAAGAGACTAACAAAGATCATAATTTGATATGAAAGCGGATTCATATATTTGAATAGGAGATCATAGTGTTTTAAACATTGCATGCGTGAATATAGCGGTGATACACGTGTTGTGCACATGTTATACCATAATCTGATAATGCATGGTGTTTGCAACTCACAGCTAAATGCCGAACAATCTAAACCATACTATACATCAAACAATCTCACATTTTATTTGAATTTGTGATAATGTGTGGTGTTTGCAGCTTACAACTAAATATCGAACAATCTAAACAATACTATATATCGAACATTCTCACATTTTATTTGAATTTGTGGTAATGTGTGGTGTTTGCAACTCACATCTAAATACTTGTAGGCGTAGGGGGTGGGGCACCATACATAATATGATAAACACATTATACATATGAGACATGGTTTAGATTATGAAGATCTAGCTAGATCTAGAAATGTAATGTGATTTGAAATCAAAATAAAGTGGATTCAAAAAATCTAGTTCGAGTTCATATAGTACACATAGCAGTACACATAGTTCATATGTAACTCGAGACTAATCATGTGGTGTGTTGTGAAGATAATACACAAACGATGGTTTAACTTGACAATAATGATGATTGTAGATCTTATTAAAACAGAGAAACGGATTCAAATGCTTTGACTGCACAACAATCATTACTGTAGATCTTATTCAAATAGAGAAACGAATTCAAATTTAGTTCATATTGAAGCGGTAGTATATACGTTTGGAATGCACTAAAACATTCATTTGAGTAGTAGGTTGCATGCATTATACACGTAGCGAAATATTTTAATTGAACATAACATGAATTCAAAGTTTTGAATGACATTTGCAGGGCGCATTGATTTGGTACAGTACACGTTAGGCTTGTCCGGAAATTTCAACCCGCGCCTTGTTAGCCCAAAATATTTAAGATATATCGTTGTCTCGTTGTGCTCCGACCACTCCCTCCATCTCAACCCATGCCTTGCTATTCCGAAATTACAACGCGCGTGAAAACTCCCACCTCCTGTGAAATCCTGACACGCGAAATGCTCGTGGTACCCCTGAACCGAAAGAACCGCCTCAAATCGGTGGGGGTACTTTCGTAACTTACCCCACATTTTGGACAAGCGCGTCTCTAAGCCATGGTTCCCCACTGCCATCCCATCCCCCCACCCATTCGTACACCGAGGCCGCGAAAACCCGCGACGAAACCCCACACCCTGCTCCGTCCACCACCCAGCCGAAGCCTCTTCCCCGACGACGTCGTCCACAGCAACACCTCGACGTCCCTCATCCACCGTACCGGATGAGGATCCGTCGTCGATCTCATCGTCCCGCCGGTTCAGCCACCCCGTCCTCCACCTCCAAGGAGCTGCACCGACGTTCCCCTCGTCTTTCACGCCACCTCCATTCCCACACCACCGTCTTCACCTGCACCATCGGAAGAGCATCATCATCACCATTTCCTCGGATGAAGTTGCGGCCTAATCGGCGCCACCAAAGAGGTTGTACACTAATCGCCACATTTTCTTCTTGATTCGATCTCACGATGCTGCTGACGCTCAGTCCCGAGCCGACACGGCGCGGCTCCATCCACGGCGGTGTTGCCGGCCACTTCCTCCACGGTGTCGCTCCCTCAGTGGCGACGTCCACATCAGTAGGACCTGTTGCTGCTTTTGCTCTTGCTCGCGCTGTTGCTCTGCTCTTGCTTTCGGTCCCCTGCCTGGTCTGCTCTTGGTATTGCTCTTGCTCGCGCTGCTTCTCTCGCTCTTGCTCTTGCTTGCGATGCTGCTCCGATTTAGCTACACTTCACTCTGATGCCGCCGGGGTGAAGGAAGAACCAGCCGCAGCGGGGAGGAGGGCTCGTCGGAGAGGTACCCCACTATCTATCTTAGGGTTCAGGATGGGGCGGTGGTCGCCGGCGGTGGCGTGGGGATCACCGGAGAAAAAGCTCGGCACAGGGGGGCTAGAGGGATGGCCGGGGCGGTGGCGGACCAGCGGTGGGGAGTGTTTTCGGGGCGGGCGGGGCGGCGGGGGGCTGCTGTTTGGCCGGCTCAGGGGGTGGAGGTTGAAGATGAACCGCAGGCCCTTGATTTCGTATCCAACGGCTGCAAAATCGACTGACCAGAGATGAAAAAGTCAGTCGACCGACGTGTAGCCTCACCTTGCTATTGCGTCCAGTTTCGACAGCAAAATTCAGTTTCGACAGCAAAATTCAGTTTCGACAGTTAAGTTCAGTTTCGACAGTTAAGTTTAGTTTCGACAGTTAAATTCAGTTTCGACAGTTAAGTTCAGAGATGAGCAACTGATGTATTTTACATCTAGCACTTTGTGGTCATGAATTTTACGTCATGTATTGGAGATGCTATTAGAATTCCACTCAGGTTAACGTTGTTCGTTGTCTCTCTTATCCTACTTCAGCCTCGGCGTCGTACAACTCACCGGAGCTGCTCCAACGACGAAACCCTCCATCACAGCGGAGCAGTACCTCAGGCTCCATCTCCAGACGCCTAAGATCTTCTTCCCCTCCTCCGACAGCCAAGTCAGCCAGAGCATCCTCACCGGCCAACCCAATCACGCTGAGATCGACATGGCTTCGCCAAAGAGGTTGTACACTTGTTGCATCCCTTTTTTACTCTACATGTTATATATATTGTCCACTGAGCACACGGATTTGTTCCTTTAGTGTCTCCTTGAAAGAAAAAACGTAGGAATTTTAATTTTCACTTGTCCTCCTTTTCAAATTCCTATTCATGAAGCACAAGACTAAGAGATAGTAGCATAATAGCATTATAACCGTACATTTTCTTGTGGTTTGACTTAATCTCACCATGCTTCTTTGCATCCTGTGATCTTCCAATTGTTGTGAATCAAACACCCAGATTGGCAGAAATCCTGTGTTTTTAAATTCTCTATTTTGCACGTGCATTCCTATCCTATTCCTGTCTATTTCCTATCCCTGCATTGTTGTAATCCTCCAATTCAAATGAGCCCTTACAGAATTACTTCTCTTACAGATAGTTGTCAAAGAAAACCTTGTGTGGTTTGTCCCGCTCCAGTTGCGCCATCGTCCACCCCAGCTCAGCTGCTCCAACGACAGAAGGGTCCAGCACAGCAGGGATCCGGCCTCCAAACTGTCTTTCGCCGCCTCAGATCTTCTTCCCCGCCGCTGGCAGCCATGAAAACTGCACTACCATCATCAACCGAGCAGATGACCTCGAGGACTACACGGGTCCGCAAGAGAGGTCGCACTCTTTCGTGTCTGCTTACGTTATGCATCGCTTAATATTACATGCTACTTTATCGTCATGTTCACCGATTAGACTCTGAGTCAGCTCCAAACTAATGGTCAAACTTGAGTTTTTAAATGGTTGTGGGGTACATATCGGGGCCGCTACCAATAGTATCTATCTACTATCTGGTTAATCTCCGGTGTCTACTATGAGTTTCATGTTGGGTGGGAAACAAACAGTAAAGAAGCCATTATCTGTATTTTTTAACTGAAGCCATTATTTGCCTGCTATTATTGGTTTTGGGTCTATCCACAGGTTGCTACCATCACTCTGGATTTCTGCATGCACTCCCTACATAATCTCACTATGTTTTATTCCTATGCATGATAGTTATTGTAAACAATGGAACTGAACATGTAGAGAAAAAGAGACAAGCCTTGTGTGGCAATAAAATTTCATGCAGACATCGCTCCATGGTAGGCGCAAAGGCAGCCCCCCTCCACGCATTTCGGATTGTAATCGAGAGGAAGATATCTGTTCTGAGGGGGATTCAGAAGGAGAAGACAACTCTTATTTACCCCCTGAGGTCTTCGCTCTAACTTGGCATGCTGATGTTGGTTATATCATGCATATGGTGTCTTGCATTGCTTACTTTATACATCAAATATGTCATCTGCTTAGTTTAGACATCCTTTGTGCGAATGCCATCTGTTTAGTTTATTCATCGTTTATGTGAATTATGCAACGCCATCTTGTTTAGCCAGGCATCATATATGTGAATTTTGCAATGTCATCCTACTTAGCCAGTCATCTTATATGTAAATTATATCAGGCCATCCTTTTTTTCGTTACATATTACATTTGTCAACAATGTTATTACATTCAACTGCTCTTCGTGTGCATCAGCCATTTGACACGGTGATGGCAAATTCTGGAGTGAAAACAAGGTCTTCAGAGCAGACTATGATATCTGACGAAGCGCATATCTCGCTAGTTACGGATAGCTCCTCAGAGGAGGATTCAGAGACAGATGACCAGTCCTATTCCCCCCCCCCCCCGAGGTGTATGCTCTAACTTGGCGGGGTTATGTTGCTCATATCGTGTGTATGGTGTCTCGCATTGCTATCTCATTTGATTAGTTTAGACATGCTTTGTGTGAATGCCACCTGTTCAGTGTCTAATTACCATATATGTGAATTATGAATTGCCATCTTGTTGCAAGACATTATATATGTGAACTATACAATGCTATCTTGTTGCAAAGGCATTATATATGTGAATTATGCAATGCCATGTTGTTTAGCCAATCATCATGTATGTGAATTATATCATGCTATCATTTTTTTGTATTACGTGTTCCATTTGGCGACAACTTTTGTATATTCAACTACTCTTCCTGTGCATCAGCCATTTGAAGCGGTGATGGAAGTATCCGGAGTGAAAACAAGGTATTCAGAGCAGACAATGCTACCTGCTGAAGCAGACATCTTGCTGGTTACAGAGAGCTCCTCAGAGGAGGATTTAGAGACTGATGACCAGTCCTATTTTCCCCCTGAGGTCTATGGTCAAACTTGGCAGGGTTATATTACCCATGTCATGCATGTTGTCTTGCATTGCTTAGTTTTTACATCATATATGGATTGCCATCTGCTTACTTGATTACTATATAAATCATACATTTGAATTATATCATGTCATCATGTTTACATAGTACATACACATCATCTATCTGAATTATGGCATGGCAACCCATTTAATAAAGACATCATATAGTTATATCATCTCATCCTGTTTAGTGTTTACAGTCATCATATTTTTAATTATGGCATTCTATCCGTGAATGTATGTGAATTATGGCATGCCAACCTATTTAATAAACACATTATATAGTTATGTCATGTCATCCTGTTTACAAAGTCTCATATTTTGAACTATGTCTTTCCATCTTTTTTAGTTAGCCATCATAATGTGAAATTGTGTCATGCTATCCTGTTTAGTTAGCCATCATATATGTGAAATTGTGTCATGCTATCCTGTTTGATTAGACAACATAAATATGAATTATTTCATGCCCTCTTTTATTCCCCACTATCCATTGCACCTGTCTATCATATAATGTATATACTTTCAATTACTTTTCTTGTTTATCAGCCATTTGAATTGGAGAGCGTGATTGTAGTATCTAAGGGAGTAACAACACAGTGTTCAGAAAAGATAGTGCTACCGGTTGATGCAGATAGAACCACGGTTGTACTTGCCCAAGGACCAGATCCACCACACATAACCCAGACTCTCGCAGATTGTACCCCTACCCAGTTGGACAGAGAACCAACTACACCCCTTCTAACCCCAACCCCGGCAGATAGTAACCCAGTTCCAGTTGACACAGCACCGTCTCCACCACAGAGCACCCAAACACGAGCAGTTAGTAAGGGAACTGCAGTGCCCAAAGCACGAGGACCACCACTCCGAATCCCAACTCAATGCTTAAAGGAGAAGAAGATTTGTTCTCAGGTCAGGTTTTGTAGCTATGGTTCATACTCCTTTGCTCTTGCATGACTGTATTTACTCATACCAACTATTTTCAAATTTGAAGGATGGAATTGAAACTCCAATGGCGCAACAGGTATGTTTTAAACCTGTTTCTTTAACTGGTCTGTTGTTGTAACCTGCTCTATGTTGATTTCAGTTTCAATTGAATAAACAATTATGTTCTCATGTCATGCACATTACAAGTGTTGTTATTGATCTATAGTTACCCACACTTATATTCTGTCTAGTCTGCTTTGTCTTGAACAAATATTATTATTTGAACTATGTCTCTATCTTGATTTGGCAACAAAAACTAGAATGGTATAGACCATAAAGTGACCATGGTACATAGATATATGCTTGTTTCATGCTGTTATCCTGTCCACTTTACTACTGAACTCATTTACCAAAATGAGTTTCATATACAACATGGTAAACATGTGATGTGTCTGCTTGTTTCTCTTTTAGAATGCGGACAAAATATTGGAGAACAGTACCGCGTTATCCAATGGTAAAGGAAGTAATGCAGATAAGGTTCAAGATAGTGAGACATCCCTGTTGGTCTCCAAGAAAGCTGCTAAAAACTATCTTGACGACAGTGAGGGGACCCAAAAGTCCTGTCTTGATGTGGTGTTCGAGTTACTGGCCACTACTGCTGGCACAAGCTCTTCGAACTCGCTGCCTGAATCAGTTCGTCTTCTTGAGTCTCAACTTCAAGTTGAAAGACATCGATCAGATGTGTTGTGACAGGAAGCTGAAGGACTGAGGAAGTCCCTGCAGAATTCAGATGCATATTTTCTGGTGCAACAGCAAGCGCTAGAGGATTTAAGCGCCAAACAAGAGAAAGTTGATAATCTTGCTAAGCATATTGCCAGCATTATGGGTACCCAGGATATTGTTTCTTGAGATCTTCTGAAGTGGTTTCAGTTCTGGATTTGTTTTGCTGCGGCGTTTATTTGCGCTGGTCACCAACTTTGACAACCAGTGTATATGATATGCTGCTTTGTTCCCTATATTTGCACTGGTGGCGAACTTTGATGCCCAGTGGATGTAATATGTGTAATAGTCGTGATAGCCTAGCGTTAGTTGCTTGCTTATTTATTTCCTTGTTGTATTGTTTATTTGTTTGCTTGTAGTCATTGTAGTTCTTTTTCCGCGGTTAGCTAGTGGCTGCAATAACCTATTTTTTAAAACTAGGCCACAATAACCATGGGCTAATATTTACTGTAGTGACATTGGGCCTCCTACTGGCCATAGAAACAGTGGGCCTTCTACGGGCCGTAGAAACAATGGGCCTTCTACGGGTCATAGAAACAATGGGCCTTCTGCGGGCCGTATTATCAATGGGCCGTATAATCGATTGGCCAAACATGGGCCAAACAGACCGCATTATGGTCGTAAACGGGCTAGAGTTGGAATCGTCCGTTCATGGACCGACCATAACGGGCCATCGTTAATAGCCTGTATTTGATGACGTTATGAAATCGGCCCAACATATTAACTGACCACAAACGGGTCGACTGTAACCACGGGCTGAATTTGGCCCACAAGCAGAAAATGACAGTAACGGGCCATAAGTAAATGAATGCTGGAAATGAGCCCAAGAATAAATGGGCTCTGAGAAGGCCGAAAGATAACATGGGCTGGAAACGGCCCAACGGAATAACGGGCCGTTAATGGGTATAAAGTGATACACTGTTCATTACGGGCCAGTTTCACCACGGGCCGTTAATGGGTGTAAAGTGATACACTGTTCATTACGGTCCAGTTTCTCCACGAGCCGTTAGTAGGCCAAGAGTTACATAGGGCCTCATATGGGCCGAAAGACGTCATGGGCCATACATGGGCCAGAAGTGAAAACGGGCTGGAATCATATTGGATGGCCCAGATGACGCTACTGGGCCTAATTCGGATAGGGTGTAACGGGCCTTGGGTTAGCGGGCTGTAAATGGGCTATATTCGAACAGGTCGTTAACAGGCTTTTCATGGGCCGGCCCGACAGCTTTTGACCAAGTCAAACGGGCCGGCCTTTTCACAGGAATGGGCCTCTGTTGGGCCGTGCCACGTGTCGACGTATCATAGCCGCCTTCATTCCAATGAGTGGTTGACATTTGTCCCAATGATGAGCTGACATGTGTTACCTCCAACCAATGATGATTTTACACGTGGAAAATCCCCATTGGTCGGGGCTGTTAACAGGTTATCGGATCCAAAACCCGACCCGATATCTTAACGGCATTCCGTTGCGGTGGATGCCACGTGTCGGTCACCCTTGACGAAAGCACTTCTGTGACGCGCGATTTATCATCATGGAAGTGGATACTTCCATGATGATAATTTTGGTAATGTCATGGAACACTTCTACGACAGCACAGGTATGACTATCTTGATTCTGTCATAAATTTGTCATGGATGTACATGCATGACAAAAAAAGCGACCTACTGTGACAAACACGTATCATCACGGAAGTGTATTTTTTTGTAGTGTATATCCATGGCTCACACTCATGTATTGCGTGAATATTGAAGAAGTTTGAGAATGTCAAAAGTATGAAACAATTGCTTGGCTTGTCATCGGGGTTGTGCATGAATTAAATACTTTGTGTGATGAAGATAGAGCATAGCCAGACTATATGATCTTGTAGGGATAACTTTCTTTGGCCATGATATTTTGAGAAGACATGATTACTTTGTTAGTATGCTTGAAGTATTATTATTTTTATGTCAACATTAAACTTTTATCTTGAATCTTTCGGATCTGAATATTCATACCACAATTAAGAAGAATTACATTAAAATTATGCCAAGTAGCACTTCACATCAAAAATTATCTTTTTTATCATTTACCTACTCGAGGACGAGCAGGAATTAAGCTTTGGGATGCTTGATACGTCTCCAATGTATCTATAATTTTTGATTGCTCCATGCTATATTATCTACTGTTTTGGACATTATTGGGCTTTATTATCCACTTTTATATTATTTTTGGGACTAACCTATTAACCGGAGGCCCAACCCAGAATTGCTGTTTTTTTGCCTATTTTAGGGTTTGGAAGAAAAGGAATATCAAACGGAGTCCAAACGGAATGAAACCTTCGGGAACGTGACTTTCTCACCGAACATGATCCAGGAGACTTGGACCCTACGTCAAGAAATAAAGGAGGAGGCCACGAGGTAGGGGGCGCACCTACCCCCCCCCCCAGGCGCGCCCTCCACCCTCGTCGGCCCCCTGTTGCTCCACCGGCGTACTCCTTACTCCTATATATACCTACGTACCCCCAAACAATCAGATACGGAGCCAAAACCCTAATTCCACCGCCGTAACTTCCTGTATCCATGAGATCCCATCTTGGGGCCTGTTCCGGAGCTCCGCCGGAGGGGGCATCCATCATGAAGGGCTTCTACATCAACACCATAGCCTCTCCGATGAAGTGTGAGTAGTTTACCTCAGACTTTCGGGTCCATAGTTATTAGCTAGATGGCTTCTTCTCTCTTTTTGGATCTCAATACAATGTTATCCCCCTCTCTTGTGGAGATCTATTCGATGTAATCTTCTTTTTACGGTGTGTTTGTTGAGAACGATGAATTGTGGGTTTATGATCAAGATTATCTATGAAGAATATTTGAATCTTCTCTAAATTCTTTTATGTATGATTTGTTATCTTTGCAACTCTCTTCGAATTATCAGTTTGGTTTGGCCTACTAGATTGATCTTTCTTGCAATGGGAGAAGTGCTTAGCTTTGGGTTCAATCTTGCGGTGTCCTTTCCTAGTGACAGTAGGGGCAGCAAGGCACGTATTGTATTGTTGCCATCGAGGATAACAAGATGGTTTTTTATCATATTGCATGAATTTATCCCTCTACATCATGTCATCTTGCTTAAGGCGTTACTCTGTTTTCATGAACTTAATACTCTAGATGCATGCTGGATAGCGGTCAATGAGTGGAGTAATAGTAGTAGATGCAGGCAGGAGTCGGTCTACTTGTCTTGGACGTGATGCCTATATACATGATCATACCTAGATATTCTCATAAATATGCTCAATTATGTCAATTGCTCAACAGTAATTCGTTCACCCACCGCAAAATACTTATGCTCTTAAGAGAAGCCACTACTGAAACATATGGCCCCCGGGTCTATCTTCATCATATTAATCTTCCAATACTTAGTTATTTCCTTTGCTTTTATTTTACTTTGCATCTTTATCACAAGAATACCAAAAATATTATCTTATCATATCTATCAGATCTCACTCTCGTAAGTGACCGTGAAGGGATTGACAACCCCTTATCGCATTGGTTGCGAAGAGTTATTTTTTTGTGCAGGTGCGAGGGACTCGCGTGTAGCCTCCTACTGGATTGATACCTTGATTCTCAAAAACTGAGGGAAATACTTACGCTACTTTGCTGAAGGAAATATGCCCTAGAGGAAATAATAAAGTTATTATGTATTTCCTTATATCATGATAAATGTTTATTATTCATGCTAGAATTGTATTAACTAGAAACATAATACATGTGTGAATACATAGACAAACAGAGTGTCACTAGTATGCCTCTACTTGACTAGCTCGTTGATCAAAGATGGTTATGTTTCCTAACCATAGACATGAGTTGTCATTTGATTAACGGGATCACATCATTAGGAGAGTGATGTGATTGACTTGACTCATTCCGTTAGCTTAGCACTTGATCGTTTAGTTTGTTGCTATTGCTTTCTTCATGACTTATACATGTTCCTATGACTATGAGATTATGCAACTCCCGTTTACCGGAGGAACACTTTGTGTGCTACCAAACATCACAACGTAACTGGGTGATTATAAAGGTGCTCTACAGGTGTCTCCGGAGGTACTTGTTGGGTAGGCGTATTTCGAGATTAGGATTTGTCACTCCGATTGTCGGAGAGGTATATCTGGGCCCACTCGGTAATGCACATGACTATAAGCCTTGCAAGCATTGCAACTAATGAGTTAGTTGCGGGATGATGTGTTACGGAACGAGTAAAGAGACTTGCCGATAACGAGATTGAACTAGGTATTCAGATACCGACGATCGAATCTCGGGCAAGTAACATACCGATGACAAAGGGAACAACGTATGTTGTTATGCGGTTTGACCGATAAAGATCTTCGTAGAATATGTAGGAGCCAATATGAGCATCCAGGTTCCGCTATTGGTTATTGACAGGAGACGTGTCTCGGTCATGTCTACATAGTTCTCGAACCCGTAGGGTCTGCACGCTTTAAGTTTGATGACGGTTATATTTGAGTTTATGTGTTTTGATGTACCGAAGGAGTTCAGAGTCCCGGATGAGATCGGGGACATGACGAGGAGTCTCCAAATGGTCGAGACGTAAAGATCGATATATTGGACGACTATATTCGGACATCGGAAAGGTTCCGAGTGATTCGGGTATTTTTGGGAGTACCACAGAGTTACGGGAATTCGTATTGGGCCTTAATGGACCATACGGGAAAGGAGAGAAAGGCCTAAAAGGGTGGCCGCACCCCTCCCCATGGGCTGGTCCGAATTGGACTAGGGAGGGGGGCGCCCCCTTCCTTCCTTCTCCTTTTCCCTTCCCTTTCCTTTCCTCCTACTCCTACTACATGGAAGTGCTCCTAGTTCTACTAGGAAAAGGGGAATCCTACTCCCGGTGGGAGTAGGACTCCCCTAGGGCGCGCCATAGAGAGGGCCGGCCCTCCCTCTCCTCCACTCCTTTATATACAAGGGCAGGGGGCACCCCAAAGACACAACAATTGATCTCTTGATCTCTTAGCCGTGTGCGGTGCCCCCCTCCACCATAATCCACCTCGATCATATCGTAGCGGTGCTTAGGCGAAGCCCTGCGTCGGTAGAACATCATCATCGTCACCACACCGTCGGGCTGACAAAACTCTCCCTCAACACTCGGCTGGATCGGAGTTCGAGGGACGTCATCGAGTTGAACGTGTGCAGAACTCGGAGGTGCCGTGCGTTCGGTACTTGATCAGTCGGATCGTGAAGACGTACGACTACATCAACCGCGTTGTGCTAACGCTTCCGCTTTCAGTCTATGAGGGTACGTGGACAACACTCTCCCCTCTCGTTGCTATGCATCACCATGATCTTGCGCGTGCGTAGGAATTTTTTTGAAATTACTACGTCCCCCAACAGTGGCATCCGAGCCAAGTTTTTATGCGGTGATGTAATTTGCACGAGTAGAACACAAGTGAGTTGTGTGTGATATAAGTCATACTACTTACCAGCATGTCATACTTTGGTTCGGCGGTATTGTTGGATGAAGCGGCCCGGACCAACATTACGCGTATGCTTACGCGAGACTGGTTTTACCGTCGTGCTATGCACACAGGTGACTAGCGGGTGTCAGTTTCTCCAACTTTAGTTGAACTGAGTGTGGCTACGCCCGGTCCTTGAGAAGGTTAAAACAACACTAACTTGACAAACTATCATTGTGGTATTGATGCGTAGGTAAGAATAGTTCTTGCTCAGCCCGTAGTAGCCACGTAAAACTTGCAAACAACAAAGTAGAGGATGTCTAACTTGTTTTTGCAGGGCATGTTGTGATGTGATATGGTGAAGACGTGATGAGATATAAGTTGTTGTATAAGATGATCATGTTTTGTTGAAGTTATCGGCAACTGGCAGAAGCCTTATGGTTGTCTCTTTATTGCATAAGATGCAAGCACCAAATAATTGCTTTACTTTATCGCTATGCGATAGCAATAGTTGCAAGAGCAATAGTTGGCGAGACGACCATGTGACGACACATTGATATAGATCAAGATGATGGAGATCATGGTGTTATGCCGGTGACCATGGAAATCATGACGATGCTTTGGAGATGGAGATCAAAGGCACAAGATGATGATGGCCATATCATGTCACATATTTTGATTGCATGTGATGTTTATCTTTTATACATCTTATTTTGCTTAGTTCGGCGGTAGCTTTATAAGATGATCTATCACTAATTATCAAGATACAAGTGTTCTCCTTGAGTATGCACTGTTGCGAAAGTTCTTCGTGCTGAGACACCACGTGATGATTGGGTGTGATAGGCTCTACGTTCAAATACAACAGGTGCAAAACAGTTGCACACGCGGAATACTCAGGTTAAATTTGATGAGCCTAGCATATAACAGATATGGCCTCGGAACACTAAGACCGAAAGGTCGAGCGTGAATCATATAGTAGATATGATCAACATAGTGATGTTCACCATTGAAACTACTCCATCTCACGTGATGATCGGACATGGTTTAGTTGATATGGATCACGTGATCACTTAGAGGATTAGAGGGATGTCTATCTAAGTGGGAGTTCTTAAGTAATATGATTAATTGAACTTAAATTTATCATGAACTTAGTCCTGGTAGTATTAGCATATCTATGTTGTAGATCAATAGCTCGCGTTTAGCTCCCCTGTTTTATTTTTGATATGTTCCTAGAGAAAACTAAGTTGAAAGATGTTAGTAGCAATGATGCGGATTGGATCTGTGATCTGAGATTTATCCTCATTGCTGCACAGAAGAATTATGTCCTTGATGCACCGCTAGGTGACAAACCTATTGCAGGAGCAGATGCAGATGTTATGAACGTTTGGTTAGCTCAATATGATGACTACTTGATAGTTTAGTGCACTATGCTTAAACGGCTTAGAATCAGGACTTCAAAGACATTTTGAACATCACGGACGATATGAGATGTTCCAGGAGTTGAAGTTAATATTTCAAGCAAATACCCGAGTTGAGAAATATGAAGTCGCCAACAAGTTCTATAGCTAAAAGATGGAGGAGAATAGCTCAAGCAGTGAGCATGTGCTTAGATTGTCTGGGTACTACAATCACTTGAATCAAGTGGGAGTTAATCTTCCAGATAAAATAGTGATTGACAGAATTCTCTAGTCACCATCACCAAGTTAGTAGAACTTCATGATGAACTATAATATGCAAGGGATAACGGAAACGATTCCCAAGCTCTTCGTGATGCTGAAATCAACGAAGGTAGAAATCAAGAAAAGCATCAAGTGTTGATGGTAAACAAAACCACTAGTTTCAAGTAAAGGGACAAAGGGAATAAAGGGGAACTTCAAGAATAACGGCAAGCAAGTTGCTGCTCAAGTGAAAAAACCCAAGTCTGGACCTAAACCTGAAACTGAGTGCTTCTACTGCAAAGGGACTGGTCACTAGAAGCGGAACTACCCCAAGTAATTGGCGGATAAGAAGGATGGCAAAGTGAACATAGATATATTTGATATACATGTTATTGATGTGTACTTTACTAATGTTTATAGCAACCCCTTAGTATTTGATACTAGTTCAGTTACTAAGAATAGTAACTCGAAACGGGAGTTGCAGAATGAACATAGACTAGTTAAGGGTGAAGTGACGATGTGTATTAGAAATGGTTCCAAGATTGATATGATCATC
Source organism: Triticum aestivum (assembly GCF_018294505.1). Lineage (NCBI taxonomy): Eukaryota > Viridiplantae > Streptophyta > Magnoliopsida > Poales > Poaceae > Triticum > Triticum aestivum. The sequence continues at coordinate 704,885,972 of NC_057797.1, read as the reverse complement.
ATCGCACACTCCCTATACTTTCGGGATTAGTGTTAAACCTAAAATAAATGTTATTTAGTGTTTGCGTTGAGTATGAATATGATTGGATCATGTTTATTGCAATACGGTTATTCATGTAAGTTAGAGAATAATTGTTGTTCTGTTTACATGAATAAAACCTTCTATGGTCATACACCCAATGAAAATGGTTTGTTGGATCTCGATCGTGGTGATACACATTTTCATAATATTGAAGCCAAAAGATGCAAAGTTAATAATGATAGTGCAACTTATTTGTGGCACTGCCGTTTAGGTTATATTGGTGTAAAGCGCATGAAGAAAATCCATGCTGATGGGCTTTTGGAATCACTTGATTATGAATCAGTTGATGCTTGCGAACCATGCCTCATGGGCAAGATGACTAAGACTCCGTTCTCCAGAACAATGGAGCGAGCAACAGATTTGTTGGAAATCATACATACTGATGTATGTGGTCCGATGAATATTGAGGCTCGCGACAGGTATCATTATTTTCTGATCTTCACAGATGATTTGAGTAGATATGAGTATATCTACTTGATGAAACACAAGTCTGAAACATTTGAAAAGTTCAAAGATTTCAGAGTGAAGTGGAGAATCATCGTAACAAAAATAAAAGTTTCTACGATATGATCGCAGAAGTAAAATATTTGAGTTACGAGTTTGGCCTTCAGTTAAAACAATGTGAAATAGTTTCACTACTCACGCCACCTAGAACACCACAGTGTAATGGTGTGTCCGAACATCATAACTATACTTTATTAGATATGGTGCGATCTATGATGTCTCTTACCAATTTACCACTATCGTTTTGGGGTTATGCATTAGAGACATCTACATTCACGTTAAATAAGGCACCATCTAAATCCGTTGAGATGACACCGTATGAACTATGGCTTGGCAAGAAACCTAAGCTGTCATTTCTTAAAGTTTGAGGTTGCAATGCTTATGTGAAAAAGTTTCAACCTGACAAGCTCAAACCCAAATCGGAGAAGTGCGTCTTCATAGGATACCCAAAAGAAAATGTTGGGTACACCTTCTATCACAGATCCGAAGGCAAGATATTCATTGCTGAGAATGGATCCTTTCTAGAGAAGGAGTTTCTCTCGAAAGAAATGAGTGGGAGGAAAGTAGAACTTGATGAGGTAACTGTACCTGCTCCCTTATTGGAAAGTAGTTCATCATAGAAATCTGTTCCCGTGACTACTACACCAATTAGTGAGGAAGCTAATGATGATGATCATGTAACTTCAGATCAAGTTACTACCGAAACCTCGTAGGTAAACCAGAGTGATATCCGCACCAGAGTGGTACGGTAATCCTGTTCTGGAGGTCATGTTACTTGACCATGATGAGCCTACGAACTATGAGGAAGCGATGATGAGCCCAGATTCCGCAAAATGGCTTGAGGCCATGAAATCTGAGATGGGATCCATGTATGAGAACAAAGTATGGACTTTGGTTGACTTGCCCGGTGATCGGTAAGCAATTGAGAATAAATGGATCTTCAAGAAGAAGATTGACACTGACGGTAATGTTACTGTCTATAAAGCTTGATGATGGTGTCCTGGACTAGGGGGTACTCAACACGTCATCTCCCGATCTGATAGATTAGGCCGAGGACCCCCGTGGCCGTATACTCATGGGCCAGTTCGGACAGCTGCCGCATACAAGGAAGATTCCACAAGACTTAGCGATCAAGACAAGGACTTCTCCCCACCGGCATATTCGGTTAGGACTCTTGTTAACCTAGGCCTCTGGTGCATTATATAAACCAGGGCTAGGCTAGTCGATAGAGAATATATACAACAATCATACCATAGGCTAGCTTCTAGGGTTTAGCCTCTTCGATCTCGTGGTAGATCAAGTCTTGTAATATTCATATCATCAATATCAATCAAGCAGGACATAGGGTTTTACCTCCATCAAGAGGGCTCGAACCTAGGTAAACATCGTGTCCCATGCCTCCTGTTACTATTGATCATAGACGCACAGTTCGGGACCCCCTACCCGAGATCCACTGGTTTTGACACCGACATTGGTGCTTTCATTGAGAGTTCCGCTGTGTGATCGACAAAAGGATCGATGGCTCGCCTGCAGATCAACTGCGACTTTGGCATCTTCGTCACCAGCTCGACTGGTCACCTTGGTTCGACCAAGAACTGCGCCTCATGTTCGGATCACCATGTTCGGACGAAGGCCTTCATCAAACATCAACTCCGATCTCTATCAAGATCATGGAGGAATCATCCATGGAGCTCGGGGGCTCAACGTCAACATTGCCCTCAAGCAACCGTGTTGTTTTTCTGGATAGCAAACTCGTATCTGCCGCCACCACCTCCTCGAGTATCGCTTTGACGATCGCTTTGGTGGAATTGTGCGGAATTGAGTCTACAACAACTCTGGAAAATTTCGTCGAGTTCCGATGGAGGAATCTCTGGCAATCCACGATATACCGGAGCCCTGTCAAATCTGGACGGGAATTTGGATGAGTTTAGGGCGTGGTGTCCAGCTTCTAGCTCGGACGTCCTTTGGAAGATCCAACCGTTGATCGGCTGCGGAATTCCTATATCTACCACCTCTCAAAATTTTAGCTCGATCCGACCGTACAAACTCCGGGAACCTTCCGATTAGTGCATCACTTTTCGGATCTGTTTTCTGCGCGAAAACGAATCCGACCCGAGTTCATCTTTTTTATGGACGGGGTTTCGGACATCCCTTTTGAAGGAAGTTTTGTATGGGGTATTGTGTTTTGTTCCCGAACACATCCCACTAACTTTAAGATCTTTTGAACATGATCTTCAACATCATGCTGGTGTCAAACCAGTCCAGCAATATTACTCCACGGCTGCCGACCTGCGCTAGACGCGGCGTTACTTTGTTGAGCCGAGCTCAACTTCTTCGGATCATCATCTCAGCAAGCCGAACAAGAGTCCGGCATCACGAATGATAAATCATCACCAACATCACTGCCCCACGGATTACACGTAGCGGCATACCGGCATCACCGCACGGTCGCTTCATCAAGCCGGCATCGACCACGTCACGACCTGCATCGACAGGGCCGCACTATTGCTTCTTCAAGCTAGTGTCCATCACGCCGACCTACTTCGACTCATTGGCTGACATCGAGGCTTCGACATCTTGGATGGACCGGGGGCTTCGCCATCTCTTCACCAACCTACTCCGGACACTTCGGCGTCACTAGCCAACCAGCTCCGTCACGTTAGTTGGGCCGAGGGCTTTGCCTCGGCGAGCCAACCTTTACCAGCATTGTCATGCCGTCGTTTTATCGCCCATCAGGCAATGAGTGTGCCGAGCGAGTCCCAATTTTGGGAATCACCTTCCTTCGGATTGCTACAACAAATAAACCAGGTGCCATTAATCCCAGTATTTTTTGCTTGTTTGGGTTCATTTTTCCCAAGGAATTATTACTCTGGTTTGTCCATCATATGTACACAGGTCTATCAAATGGTGGCCACATTAATGACAGTCGCATGGTGGTTCAGTCAGTTTCCGTACATAGTCCGGCGAACGCCGCATCCGGAGCTTGGACCAACCTGTGAATTCAGGCTTTGCCATGCCTTTACCGCATCACGCCGACACCCTGCATGGACATTGACTTCGGCGCCAGGCCATATTTCTTTTATTACTCACTTTGCATAAATTATTTATTATGCAACGATTTTTTTTAATTATCATCATTACTATTATCTCCCGTTTGCACTATTTTTGTGCACAGGAAAATGATCCGGGGACTTCGGCGTCACTCTGTCGGTCTGCATCGACCGTGCTATGTCACCACTTCGGCGTGTTGAGCTCTCCGCTCCGCCACCTTGGGACCAGCTTGGGGGATGGAACCTTGCCCCGCATCAAGCTCGGACCGCGTCATCAATACTGAACACATTAACAAGCTAAGTCGCTTTCATACTCAAAAATTTAATTTCTAACTTGTGCTCGGTTCAACCAAGCATTATACTTTTTTGGAAAAAAGTTGCTTGTAAAAAATTTCTTGTCCAAACTTTGTTTGTGACGCATAAATTCAAATACCCCGTTTACTTGGGGGCTTCCTTTATGAAGCTTTTCCTGTTGCATATGATTATACTTGTACGGCTTCATTACTTGCTCGTGTATTACGCCACAATATGCACCATATTGACTTAAGCGATTTGCAAGCTGGGTTGCCTCGCTCCTGTGTTTACCCCTACGTTCCCGATTGTTCGGCTAGGGAGTAAAGGGAGCACCTCTGCGATTGTCACGATCGGGTCGCCCGAGCCGGACCTCAGACTGGGTGAAGCCGAAAGCTAGCGCTCTTATAGTTTTCAATGATGGTCGGCACACAATGGAACTCACGAGTACAAAAAATCTATTGCACAAGTCTCATAATAACAATGAGCACCAAAGAAAGGTATCGGTGGGGGTACTATTTTCTTTGAAGATGCTTCTTACACTTCGTGGTAATATAGTATAAGTTCCCTGAGCGCGCTTTGTCTGTTACATCCTTATGACCTGATTGCCTGGTTATTGGAAACACTGTCGATACTCTCGACAGATGGAGTACATAACACTTTTCGGTCCTTGACCGAAGAGGGAGAAGCCGATGGTCAGTTAAGACGCATTTAAAGTTCGGTTGAACATAGATATGATATAAGTACTTCGGTACATGCAATCATTCTTCTACCCAAGTCACTTGGGGGCTCTTAAGTTTATTTGAGCCGTTTTATAATAAGTGTTCTTCTTCTTAGTCGTTGCAAAGTTTTATTATTATTATTTATCACTCCTTTTTTCGACGCGAGTGTGCGGTCACTAGCCGGGGAGCCTAATTTCTCTCTCAAAGCCGCTAGAGTTTAGTTTGCTAAACTGGCCTAATGAGAAGTACTCCGCCCTCGGGATAGGAGGTTGAAGCTGTAGGCTGACCCGCTCAAAGTCTTGAGATAGGATGTATCATGTTAAAGCACGACAGAAGCACTTCCTTTTTTAAGACCAATTTTCGGATTGGCACCGAACACTTGATCTTGTTCGGACGTCATGCTTTTACTGACGTTTCTTGGTTTTCCAAGCTTTTTGGCACTTTTAAACTATTTGTGCTTTTCCAGCATTAGTCTCGCAATGCAACGTCGGGCACCTTTAGGGATTCGGCAAAAGCATTCTCAGATATTGCTATATATGCATCGGTTTCGAATTGTGTCTTCGGTTAATAGTTGGGTTGCTCGGCTCCTGCACTTGCTTCCTACGTTCCGTTTTGTTCGGCTAGGCGTGCAAAGGGGGAACCACTGCGATTGTGCTTCCAGCTCACATGGTTAAGCACCTCAGTGGAGAAAGCCGAAAACTGACTGTCACAATAAGCGTAAACTGGTCAGCAATCCGATGACTATGTTAAAAGACGGGCCGTTCATAACATTGGCCAAAGTGTTTACGGCTTGACCCCGACTGTCGCCGAACACTACCAGGGGCTATTAACTGGCCTCCCAAACTAAATCCTCGATATTTTGCTCTTACATTAGAGCTGAGGATTAATGATCATGCTTAGCATGACAACCCAAAGAAAGGAACCGATAGCGGGACTATTTTCTTTGGAAGACATTTCTTCTGTTAAACAGTAATATAACATATCTCTCTGCGTACCTTTGTTTATAAAACCGTATGGCCAGATTGCCTTGTTTGTTGTAAATCTTCGCCCTCATAAAGGCTTTATAAAGTAGGACAAACACTCCTCGGCTACTGGCCGAGGAGGTGGAAGCCGATGGTCGGTCAACAAAGTTTTGTACAATGCGGATCCGAGCATTAATGACGTAAAGTACTTGGATACATAGAGTCATTACACATAATTTGTGATTTTACTATGGATATTGATCCTTAATTCGGCCACCTGTGCCCGCATTAAGGCTCGGGGGCTACTGGGCTTCGGGCTTATTATTTACAAATATTAAAGGGGCACATCGATCCCCTGATCTGGTATTGCCACCCGACCAGTGTCTCGGGGGCTACTGCATTGCTTGTCCAATGCAGAAAATTTTATGTGCAATATAGTTTCCGAGGAGATTTTGATCCTCAGGTTGGTCGGCCGCACCCAACCTGAGTCTCGAGGACTGAGCACGCCGCTTTTAGTGTCCCGAAGTATTCTGCTGAGCTAGGACTTGATCCTCAGGTCGATTCTGCAAATCAACCCGAGTCTCAGCGGCCACTGGGATCAGCGGTCTTACATCATCCTTCATGTGCATCTCGGGTTTTAGACCGATACACACCTTGAGGGTTACTGGCTATATATCTCGGCAAAGAATAAATTGCACCAATAAAAAATATTGAAAAAAAATCGGCCCATAGCCGGGGTGGTGCACCACCTCGGAAGCAGTCCGGCATAAAGCTCGGGCGCTAGTGGCTGGCTCCATAGAGGGCATTTCCGGCATTAAGCTCGGCTAAACTCCTTCAACTTTTTTGAACCAAGGTGATATGACACCTCAGATATAGTCCGGCGTTGGAGCTTGGACACAGTTCGGCGTTGGAGCTCGGATACATTCCGGCATTGGATCTTGGAAAGCAGTCCGGCATTGGTGCTCGGCTGCAAAAGATACCTCTAATGCAGTCCAGCGTTGGAGCTCGGACGCAAGAGGACACTGCCTCCCGGGAACAACTTCAAACCCGAGGTGTGGCATAAAAATAACAAGGCATAGATAAAGGCCAGAAACTTAAAGGGGCTCCTCGGGTACCCGACGTGTAAACCCGTCGAATGCACTTCGGCGATCCTCGAGATCGAAGATAAAGAAGATTTGTTGAACTAGTTTTCAAGACCGACGACTGAAGATGAAGAACAGTTCGGAAGAATCGAGGAGCGTCCCTAACTTGAAGACCGGTTCAGGGGGCTACTGACGTGTCCTAGACTAGGGGGTACTCAACATGTCATCTCCCAATCTGATAGATTGGGCCGAGGACCCCCGTGGCCATATACTCATGGGCCAGTTCGGACAGCTGCCGCATACAAGGAAGATTCCACAAGACTTGGCGATCAAGACAAGGACTTCTCCCCACCGGCGTATTCGGCTAGGACTCTTGTTAACCTAGGCCTCTGGTGCATTATATAAACCAGGGCCAGGCTAGTCGATAGAGAATATATACAACAATCATACCATAGGCTAGCTTCTAGGATTTAGCCTCTTCGATCTCGTGGTAGATCAACTCTTGTAATACTCATATCATCAATATCAATCAAGCAGGACGTAGGGTTTTACCTCCATCAAGAGGGCCCGAAATTGGGTAAACATCGTGTCTCATGCCTCCTATTACCATCGATCCTAGATGCACAGTTCGGGACCCCCTACCCGAGATCCGCCGGTTTTGACACCGACACTCGACTTGTTGCAAAAGGTTTTTGACAAGTTCAAGGGATTGACTACGATGAGACCTTCTCACCCGTAGCGATGCTTAAGTCTGTCCAAATCATGTTAGCAATTGCCGCATTTTATGATTATGAAATTTGGCAAATGGATGTCAAAACTGCATTCCTGAATGGATTTCTGGAAGAAGAGTTGTATATGATGCAACCGGAAGGTTTTGTCGATCCAAAGGGAGCTAACAAAATATGCAAGCTCCAGCGATCCATCTATGGACTGGTGCAAGCATCTCGGAGTTGGAATATACGCTTTGATAAGTTGATCAAAGCATATAGTTTTATACAGACTTGCGGTGAAGCATGTATTTACAAGAAAGTGAGTGGGAGCACTACAACATTTCTGATAAGTATATGTGAATGACATATTGTTGATCGGAGATAATGTAGAATTATTCTGCAAAGCATAAAGCAGTGTTCGAAAGGAGTTTTTCAAAGAAAGACCCCAGTGAAGCTGCTTACATATTAAGCATCAAGATCTATAGAGATAGATCAAGATGCTTGATAAGTTTTTTCAATGAGTACATACCTTGACAAGATTTTGAAGTAGTTCAAAATGGAACGGTCAAAGAAAGAGTTCTTGCCTGTGTTACAAGGTGTGAAATTGAGTAAGACTCAAAGCCCGACCACCGCAGAAGATAGAAAGAGAATGAAAGTCATTCCCTATGCCTCAGCCATAGGTTCTATAAAATATGTTGTGTACCAGATCTATTGTATACCCTACACTATTTTTGGCAAGGGAGTACAATAGTGATCTAGGAGTAGATCATTGGACAACGGTCAAAATTATCCTTAGTGGAATAAGGATATGTTTCTCGATTATGGAGGTGACAAAAAGGGTTCGTCGTAAAGGGTTACGTCGATGCAAATTTTGACACTGATCCAGATGGCTCTAAATCTCAATATGGATACATATTGAAAGTGGGAGCAATTAGCTAGAGTAGCTCCGTGCAGAGCATTGTTGACATAGAAATTTGCAAAATACTTACGGATCTGAATGTGGCAGACCCTTGACTAAACTTCTCTCACAAGCAAAACATGATCACACCTTAGTACTCTTTGGGTGTTAATCACATAGCAATGTGAACTGGATTATTGACTCTAGTAAACCCTTTGGGTGTTGGTCACATGTCGATGTAAACTATGGGTGTTAATCACATGGTGATGTGAACTATTGGTATTAAATCACATGGCGATGTGAACTAGATTATTGACTCTAGTGCAAGTGGGATACTGAAGGAAATATGCCCTAGAGGCAATACTAAAGTTATTATTTATTTCCTTATATCATGATAAATGTTTATTATTCATGCTAGAATTGTATTAACCGGAAACATAATACATATGTGAATACATAGACAAACAGAGTGTCACTAGTATGCCTCTACTTGACTAGCTCATTGATCAAAGATGGTTATGTTTCCTAACCATAGACATGAGTTATCATTTGATTAACGGGACCACGTCATTAGGAGAGTGATGTGATTGACTTGACCCATTCCGTTAGCTTAGCACTTGATCGTTTAGTTTGTTGCTATTGCTTTCTTCATGACTTATACATGTTCCTATGACTATGAGATTATGCAACTCCCGTTTACCGGAGGAACACTTTGTGTGCTACCAAATGTCACAACGTAACTGGGTGATTATAAAGGTGCTCTACAGGTGTCTCCGAAGGTACTTGTTGGGTTGGCATATTTCGAGATTAGGATTTGTCACTCCGATTGTCGGAGAGGTATCTCTGGGCCCACTCGGTAATGCACATCACTATAAGCCTTGCAAGCATTGCAACTAATGAGTTAGTTGCGGGATGATGTGTTACGGAACGAGTAAATAGACTTGCCAGTAACGAGATTGAACTAGGTATTGAGATACCGACGATCGAATCTCGGGCAAGTAACATACCGATGACAAAGGGAACAACGTATGTTGTTATGCGGTTTGACCGATAAAGATCTTCGTAGAATATGTAGGAGCCAATATGAGCATCCAGGTTCCGCTATTGGTTATTGACGGGAGACGTGTCTCGGTCATGTCTACATAGTTCTCGAACCCGTAGGGTCCGCACGCTTAAAGTTCGATGACGGTTATATTATGAGTTTATGTGTTTTGATGTACCGAAGGAGTTTGGAGTCCCGGATGAGATCGGGGACATGACGAGGAGTCTCGACATGGTCGAGACGTAAAGATCGATATATTGGACGACTATATTCGGACATCAGAAAGGTTCCGAGTGATTCAGGTATTTTCGGGAGTACCGGGGAGTTACGGGAATTCGTATTGGGCCTTAATGGGCCATACGGGAAAGGAGATAAAGGCCTAAAAGGGTGGCCGCACCCCTCCCCATGGGCTGGTCTGAATTGGACTAGGGAGGGGGGCGCCCCCTTCCTTCCTTCTCCTTTTCCCTTCCCTTTCCTTCTCTCCTACTCCTACTACATGGAAGGTCTCCTAGTTCTACTAGGAAAAGGGGAATCCTACTCCCGATGGGAATAGGACTCCCTAGGGCACGCCATAGAGAGGGCCGGCCCTCCCCCTCCTCCACTCCTTTATATATAGGGGCATGGGGCACCCCAAAGACACAACAATTGATCTCTTGATCTCTTAGCCGTGTGCGGTGCCCCCCTCCATCACAATCCACCTCGATCATATCGTAGCGGTGCTTAGGCGAAGCCCTGCATCGGTAGAACATCATCATTGTCACCACGCCGTCGTGCTGACGAAACTCTCCCTCAACACTCGGCTGGATCAGAGTTCGAGGGACGTCATCGAGTTGAACATGTGCAGAACTCGAAGGTGCCATGCGTTCGGTACTTGATCGATCGGATCGTGAAGACGTACGACTACATCAACCGCGTTGTGCTAACGCTTCCGCTTTCGGTCTATGAGGGTACGTGGACAACACTCTCCCCTCTCGTTGCTATGCATCACCATGATCTTGCGTGTGCGTAGGATTATTTTTGAAATTACTACATTCCCCAACATTTGATGCATCACCCTTTCCTCTTCAAGGGAAAACCAACGCAGTGCTCAAGAGGTAGCAGTAGCACACAAAGTGTTCCTCCGGTATTCGGGAGTTGCATAATCTCATAGTCATAAGAACATGTATAAGTCATGAAGAAAGCAATAGAAGTAAAAAAATGATCAAGTGCTAAGCTAACGGAATGGGTCAAGTCAATCACATCATTCTCCTAATGATGTGATCCCATTGATTAAATTACAACTCATGTCTATGGTTTGGAAACTTAACCATCTTTGATCAATGAGCTAGTCAAGTAGAGGCATACTAGTGACACTATGTTTTTCTACGTATTCACACATGTAGTATGTTTCCGGTTAATACAATTCTAGCATGAATAATAAACATTTATCATGAAATAAGGAAATGAATAATAACTTTATTATTGCCTCTAGGGCATATTTCCTTCAAAAAGATATTACTCACATAAATAGAACAACCATTATTCTCCGATTTAAATGAATAACTGTCCCGCAATAAACAAGATCCAGATATGATGTTCATGCTCAACGTGGGCACCAAATAACAATTATTGAGGTCTAAAGCGATGTAGAGGTAGCGTGCCGACAGCGATCACATCGACTTTGGAACCATTCCTAACGCGCATCGTCACCTCGTCCTTAGTCAATATTCGTTTATTCCGCAGCTCCTGTTTCGAGTTACAAATATGAGCAACAGAACCAGTATCAAATACCCAGGTGCTAGTACGAGCATTAGTAAGGTACACATCAATAACATGTATATCAAATATACCTTTGTTCACTTTGCCATCCTTCTTATCCGTCAAATATTTGGGGCAGTCCTGCTTCCAGTGACCATTCCCTTTGCAGTAGAAGCACTCAGTTTTAGGCCTGGGTCCAGCTTTGGGCTTCTTTCTGGGAGTGGCAACTTGATTTCCATTCTTCTTGAAGTTCCATTTCTTTCCCTTGCTTTTTTTCTTGAAACTAGTGGTCTTGTTAACCATCAATACTTGATGCTCCTTCTTGATTTCTACCTCCCCGGCTTTAAGCATTGTGAAGAGCTCATGAATCATTTTATTCATCCCTTGCATAATATAGTTCATCGTGAAGCCTTTGTAGCTTGGTGACAGTGATTGAAGAACTCTGTCAATAACAGTATCAACTGGAAGATCAACTCCCAGCTGAGTCAAGTGGTTATGATATCTAGACATTTTGAGTATGTGTTCACTAACAGGACTGTTCTCCGCCATCTTGCATCTATAGAACTTGTTGGAGGCTTCATATCTCTCAACCCGGGCATTTGCTTGAAATATTAACTTCAACTCTTGGAACATCTCACATATTGCTCCATGACATTCAAAATGTTTTTGAAGTCCCGGTTCTAAGCCGTAAAGCATGACACACTGAACTATTGAGTAGTCATCAGATCGAGCCTGCCAGATGTTCATAACATCTGTAGTAGCTCCTACAGGAGGCCTGTCACCTAGCGGTGCATCAAGGGCATAATTCTTCTGTGCAACAATGAGGATAATCCTCAAGTTGCGGACCCATTCTGTGTAGTTGCTACCATCATATTTTAATTTAGCTTTCTCTAGGAACGCATTAAAATTCAGGGGAACAGTAGCTCGGGCCATTGATCTATAACATAGATATGCAAAACTATAAGACTACGTTCATGATAAATTAAGTTTTATTAACCAAATTACTAATGAACTCCCACTTAAATAAACATCCCTCAAGTTATTTAAGTGATACATGATCCAAATCAACTAACCCATGTCCGATCATCATGTGAGATGGGGTAGTCATTAATGGTGAACATTTATGTTGATCATATCTACTATATGACTCATGTTCGACCTTTCGGTCTCTAGTGTTTCGAGACCATGTCTGTACATGATAGGCTCGTCAAGTTTAACCCAAGTATTCTGCATGTGCAAAACTGTCTTACATCCGTTGTATGTGAACATAGAGTCTATCACACCCGATCATCACGAGGTGCTTCGAAACGACGAACTTTGGCAACGGTGCATACTCGGGAGGAACACTTTTATTTTGAAATTTAGTGAAGGGATCGTCCTATAATGCTACCATCGTACAAAGCAAAATAAGATGCATACAGGATAGAGATCACATGCAATCAAAATATGTGACATGATATGGCCATCATCATCTTGTGCTTTAGATCTCCATCTCCAAAGTATCTTCATGATCTCCATCGTCACCGGCTCACACCTTGATCTCCATCGTTGCGTTGGGGTCGTCTCGCCAACTTTTGCTTCTACAACTATTGCTAACGCATGGCGATAAAGTAAAGCAATTACATGGTGCTTGCATTTCATACAATAATTAAGAGAGAACCATAAGGCTCCTGCCGGTTGTTGACATTACAAAAATGACCATCTCATACATCAACATATATCACATCACAATATGCCCTGCAAAAACAAGTTAGACGTCCTCTACTTTGTTGTTGCAAATTTTACGTGGGTGCTACGGGCTTCTAGCAAGAACCATTCTTGATACGCAAAAACCACAATGGTGATTTATCAAGTTTGTTGCTTTAACCTTCTTCAAGGACCGAACGCAGTCAAATTTGATTCAGCTAAACTAGGAGAAATAGACACCCGCCAGCCACCTTGTATGCAAAACAAGTTTCATGTCAGTCGGTGAAACCGGTCTCATGTGCGTGGACATGTAAGGTTGGTCCGGGCCGCTTCATCCCATAATACCGCCAAATCAAAATAAGATGTTGGTGGTAAGCAATATGACTATCACCGCCCACAACTCTTTGTGTTCTACTTGTGCATATCATCTACGCATAGACCTGGCTCGGATGCCACTGTTGGGAAATGTTGCATGGAAAACAAATTGTTTTCTATGCACACGCAAGATCTATCAAGGAGATGCATATCAACAAGATAGGAGAGTGTGTCTACGTACCCTCATAGACCGTAAGCGGAAGCATTTGTTAACGCGGTTGATGCAGTCGAACTTCTTCGTGATCCAATCGATCGAGTACCAAAGGTACGACACCTCGCGTTCAGCACACGTTCAACTCGGTGACGTCCTCGCCTTCTTGATCCAGCAAGACGATGAAGTAGTGGATGAGTTCTGGCAGCACAACGGCATGGTGACGGCGATGGTGATGCTATCTCCGCAAGGCTTCGCCTAAGCACTATGAAAATGTGACCGAGGGTGTAAACAGTGGAAGGGGCGCCACACACGGCTAAGAGATTGTCGTGGTTATATGTGGCGCCCCCTCCCATGTATATGTTGGAAATATGCCCTAGGGGCAATAATAAAATGGTTATTATTATATTTCTTTGTTCATGATAATTGTCTACTGTTCATGCTATAATTGTGTTATCCGGAAATCGTAATACATGTGTGAATACATAGACCACAACACGTCCCTAGTGAGCCTCTAGTTGACTAGCTCGTTGATCAAAAGATAGTCATGGTTTCCTGACTATGGACATTGGATGTCATTGATAACAGGATCACATCATTAGGAGAATGATGTGATGGACAAGACCCAATCCTAAGCATAGCTCAAAGATCGTGTAGTTCGTTTGCTATAGCTTTTTCGAATGTCAAGTATCATTTCCTTAGACCATGAGATTGTGCAACTCCCGGATACCGTAGGAGTGCTTTGGGTGTGCCAAACGTCACAACGTAACTGGGTGACTATAAAGGTACACTACAGGTATCTCCGAAAGTGTCTGTTGGGTTGGCACGAATCGAGACTGGGATTTGTCACTCCGTATGACGGAGAGGTATCTCTGGGCCCACTCGGTAATGCATCATCATAATGAGCTCAATGTGACCAAGTGGTTGATCACGGGATCATGCATTACGGTACGAGTAAAGTGACTTGCCGGTAACGAGATTGAACGAGGTATTGGGATACCGACGATCGAGTCTCGGGCAAGTAACGTACCGATTGACAAAGGGAATTGTATACGGATTGATTGAATCCTCGACATCGTGGTTCATCCGATGAGATCATCGAGGAGCATGTGGGAGCCAACATGGGTATCCAGATCCCGCTGTTGGTTATTGACCGGAGAGTCGTCTCGGTCATGTCTGCATGTCTCCCGAACCTGTAGGGTCTACACACTTAAGGTTCGGTGACGCTAGGGTTGTTGAGATATTAGTATACGGTAACCCGAAAGTTGTTCGGAGTCCCGGATGAGATCCCGGACGTCACGAGGAGTTCCGGAATGGTCCGGAGGTGAAGATTTATATATAGGAAGTCAAGTTTCGGCCATCGGGAAAGTTTCGGGGGTACTCGGTATTGTACCGGGACCACCGGAAGGGTCCTGAGGGTCCACCGGGTGGGGCCACCTATCCCGAAGGGCCCCATGGGCTGAAGTGGGAGGGGAACCAGCCCCTAGTGGGCTGGTGTGCCCCCTTGGGCCTCCCCCTGCACCTAGGGTTGGAAACCCTAGGGGTGGGGGCGCCCCACTTGGCTTGGGGGGCAAGCCACCCCCTTGGCCGCCGCCCCCCCCTTGGAGATTGGATCTCTTAGGGCCGGTGCCCCCCTAGGGACCCTATATATAGTGGGGGGGAGGGAGGGCAGCCACACCCTAGCCCCTGGCCTCTCCCTCTCCCTCCCGTGACACTCCTCCCTCTCCTTGTGCTTGGCGAAGCCCTGTCGAGATCACCGTTGCTTCCACCACCACGCCATCGTGCTGCTGGATCTTCATCAACCTCTCCTTCCCCCTTGCTGGATCAAGTTGGAGGAGACGTCTTCCCAACCGTACGTGTGTTGAACGCGGAGGTGCCGTCCGTTCGGCGCTAGGTCATCGGTGATTTGGATCACGACGAGTACGACTCCATCAACCCCGTTCTCTTGAACGCTTCCGCGCGCGATCTACAAGGGTATGTAGATGCACTCCTCTCTCCCTCGTTGCTAGATGACTCCATAGATTGATCTTGGTGATGCGTAGAAAATTTTAAAATTCTGCTACGTTCCCCAACAGTGGCATCATGAGCTAGGTCTATGCGTAGTTTCTATGCACGAGTAGAACACAAAGCAGTTGTGGGCGTCGATATTGTCAATTTGCTTGCCGTTACTAGTCTTATCTTGATTCGGCGGCATCGTGGGATGAAGCGGCCCGGACCGACCTTACACGTACGCTTACGTGAGACTGGTTCCACCGATTGACATGCACTAGTTGCATAAGGTGGCTGGCGGGTGTCTGTCTCTCCCACTTTAGTCGGATCGGATTCGATGAAAAGGGTCCTTATGAAGGGTAAATAGAAATTGGCATATCACGTTGTGGTTTTGGCGTAGGTAAGAAACGTTCTTGCTAGAAACCTATAGCAGCCACGTAAAAACTTGCAACAACAATTAGAGGACGTCTAACTTGTTTTTGCAGCATGTGTCGTGTGATGTGATATGGCCAAAAGGATGTGATGAATGATATATGTGATGTATGAGATTGATCATGTTCTTGTAATAGGAATCACGACTTGCATGTCGATGAGTATGACAACCGGCAGGAGCCATAGGAGTTGTCTTAATTTATTTATGACCTGCGTGTCAACATAAACGTCATGTAATTACTTTACTTTATTGCTAAAGCGTTAGCCGTAGTAGTAGAAGTAATAGATGACGAGACAACTTCAAGAAGACACGATGATGGAGATCATGGTGTCATGCCGGTGACAACGATGATCATGAAGCCCCGAAGATGGAGATCAAAAGGAGCAAATGATATTGGCCATATCATGTCACTATTTGATTGCATGTGATGTTTATCATGTTTTACATCTTATTTGCTTAGAACGACGGTAGCTTAAATAAGATGATCCCTCGTAATAATTTCAAGAAAGTGTTCCCCCTAACTGTGCACCATTGCGAAGGTTCGTTGTTTCGAAGCACCACGTGATGATCGGGTGTGATAGATTCTAACGTTCGAATACAACGGGTGTAAGCCAGATTTACACACGCAATACACTTAGGTTGACTTGACGAGCCTAGCATGTACAGACATGGCCTCGGAACACGGAAGACCGAAAGGTCGAGCATGAGTCGTATAGAAGATACGATCAACATGAAGATGTTCACCGATGTTGGCTAGTCCGTCTCACGTGATGATCGGACACGGCCTAGTTGACTCGGATCATGTTTCACTTAGATGACTAGAGGGATGTCTATCTAAGTGGGAGTTCATTGAGTAATTTGATTAGATGAACTTAATTATCATGAACTTAGTCTAAAATCTTTACACTATGTCTTGTAGATCAAATGGCCCACGCTAATGTTGCCCTCAACTTCAACGCGTTCCTAGAGAAAACCAAGCTGAAAGACGATGGCAGCAACTATACGGACTGGGTCCGGAACCTGAGGATCATCCTCATAGCTGCCAAGAAAGATTATGTCCTAGAAGCACCGCTAGGTGACGCACCCATCCCAGAGAACCAAGACGTTATGAACGCTTGGCAGTCACGTGCTGATGATTACTCCCTCGTTCAGTGCGGCATGCTTTACAGCTTAGAACCGGGGCTCCAAAAGCGTTTTGAGAGACACGGAGCATATGAGATGTTCGAAGAGCTGAAAATGGTTTTCCAAGCTCATGCCCGGGTCGAGAGATATGAAGTCTCCGACAAGTTCTTCAGCTGTAAGATGGAGGAAAATAGTTCTGTCAGTGAGCACATACTCAAAATGTCTGGGTTGCATAACCGCTTGACTCAGCTGGGAGTTAATCTCCCGGATGACGCGGTCATTGACAGAATCCTTCAGTCGCTTCCACCGAGCTACAAGAGCTTTGTGATGAACTTC
Organism: Triticum aestivum; assembly: GCF_018294505.1. NCBI lineage: Eukaryota > Viridiplantae > Streptophyta > Magnoliopsida > Poales > Poaceae > Triticum > Triticum aestivum. The sequence goes on along the minus strand of NC_057797.1, from coordinate 704,868,801 downwards.
AATATGCAGGGGATGGAAAAGACCATTCCTGAGGTATATTCAATGCTGAAATCAGCAGAGGTGGAAATCAAAAAGGAACATCAAGTGTTGATGGTGAATAAAACCACTAAGTTCAAGAAAGGCAAGGGTAAGAAGAACTTCAAGAAGGACGGCAAGGGAGTTGCCGCGCCCGGTAAGCAAGCTGCCGGGAAGAAGCCAAAGAATGGACCCAAGCCCGAGACTGAGTGTTTTTATTGCAAGGGAAGTGGTCACTGGAAGCGGAACTGCCCCAAATACTTAGCGGACAAGAAGGCCGGCAACACTAAAGGTATATGTGATATACATGTAATTGATGTGTACCTTACCAGTACTCGTAGTAGCTCCTGGGTATTTGATACCGGTGCGGTTGCTCACATTTGTAACTCAAAGCAGGAGCTGCGGAATAAGCGGAGACTGGCGAAGGACGAGGTGACGATGCGCGTCGGGAATGGTTCCAAGGTCGATGTGATCGCCGTCGGCACGCTGCCTCTACATTTACCTACGGGATTAGTTTTAAACCTCAATAATTGTTATTTAGTGCCAGCTTTGAGCATGAACATTGTATCAGGATCTCGTTTAATTCGAGATGGCTACTCATTTAAATCCGAGAATAATGGTTGTTCTATTTATATGAGAGATATGTTTTATGGTCATGCTCCGCTGGTGAATGGTTTATTCTTAATGAATCTCGAGCGTAATGTTACACATATTCATAGTGTGAATACCAAAAGATGTAAGGTTGATAATGATAGTCCCACATACTTGTGGCACTGCCGCCTTGGTCACATAGGTGTCAAACGCATGAAGAAGCTCCATGCAGATGGACTTTTGGAGTCTCTTGATTACGAATCATTTGACACGTGCGAACCATGCCTCATGGGTAAAATGACCAAGACTCCGTTCTCAGGAACAATGGAGCGAGCAACCAACTTATTGGAAATCATACATACTGATGTGTGCGGTCCAATGAGTGTTGAGGCTCGCGGTGGCTATCGTTATGTTCTCACCCTCACTGATGACTTGAGTAGATATGGGTATGTCTACTTAATGAAACACAAGTCTGAGACCTTTGAAAAGTTCAAGGAATTTCAGAGTGAGGTTGAGAATCAACGTGACAGAAAATCAAGTTCTTGCGATCAGATCGTGGGGGAGAATACTTGAGTCACGAATTTGGCACACACTTAAGGAAATGTGGAATAGTTTCACAACTCACGCCGCCTGGAACACCTCAGCGTAATGGTGTGTCCGAACGTCGTAATCGCACTCTATTGGATATGGTGCGATCTATGATGTCTCTTACCGATTTACCGCTGTCATTTTGGGGCTATGCTTTAGAGACTGCCGCATTCACTTTAAATAGGGCTCCGTCGAAATCCGTTGAGACGACACCGTATGAATTATGGTTTGGGAAGAAACCTAAGCTGTCGTTTCTAAAAGTTTGGGGATGCGATGCTTATGTCAAGAAACTTCAACCTGAAAAGCTCGAACCCAAATCGGAAAAATGCGTCTTCATAGGATACCCTAAAGAAACTATTGGGTATACCTTCTACCTCAGATCCGAAGGCAAGATCTTTGTTGCCAAGAATGGGTCCTTTCTAGAGAAAGAGTTTCTCTCGAAAGAAATAAGTGGGAGGAAAGTAGAACTTGATGAAGTATTACCTCTTGAACCGGTAAGTGGCGCAGCTCAAGAAAATGTTCCTGAGGTGCCTGCACCGACTAGAGAGGAAGTTAATGATGATGATCATGAAACTTCAGATCAAGTTGCTACTGAACTTCGTAGGTCCACGAGGACACGTTCCGCACCAGAGTGGTACGGCAACCCTGTCTTGGAAATCATGTTGTTAGACAACGGTGAACCTTCGAACTATGAAGAAGCGATGGCGGGCCCGGATTCCGACAAATGGCTGGAAGCCATGAAATCCGAGATAGGATCCATGTATGAAAACGAAGTATGGACTTTGACTGACTTGCCCGATGATCGGCGAGCCATAGAAAATAAATGGATCTTTAAGAAGAAGACAGACGCGGATGGTAATGTAACCATCTATAAAGCTCGGCTTGTCGCTAAGGGTTATCGACAAGTTCAAGGGGTTGACTACGATGAGACTTTCTCACCCGTAGCGAAGCTGAAGTCCGTCCGAATCATGTTAGCAATTGCCGCATTCTATGATTATGAGATATGGCAAATGGACGTCAAAACGGCATTCCTTAATGGTTTCCTTAAGGAAGAATTGTATATGATGCAGCCGGAAGGTTTTGTCGATCCTAAGAATGCTGACAAGGTGTGCAAGCTCCAACGCTCGATTTATGGGCTGGTGCAAGCATCTCGGAGTTGGAACATTCGTTTTGATGAGATGATCAAAGCGTTTGGGTTTACGCAGACTTATGGAGAAGCCTGCATTTACAAGAAAGTGAGTGGGAGCTCTGTAGCATTTCTCATATTGTATGTGGATGACATACTGTTGATGGGAAATGATATAGAATTCTTGGAAAGCATAAAGGCCTACTTGAACAAGTGTTTTTCAATGAAGGATCTTGGAGAAGCTGCTTATATATTAGGCATCAAGATCTATAGAGATAGATCGAGACGCCTCATTGGTCTTTCACAGAGTACGTACCTTGACAAGATATTGAAGAAGTTCAAAATGGATCAGTCAAAGAAGGGGTTCTTGCCTGTATTGCAAGGTACGAGATTGAGCACGGCTCAATGCCCGACCACGGCAGAAGATAGAGAAAAGATGAGTGTCGTCCCCTATGCCTCGGCCATAGGGTCTATCATGTATGCTATGCTGTGTACCAGACCTGATGTAAACCTTGCCGTAAGTTTGGTAGGAAGGTACCAAAGTAATCCCGGCATGGAACACTGGACAGCGGTCAAGAATATCCTGAAGTACCTGAAGAGGACTAAGGATATGTTTCTCGTTTATGGAGGTGACGAAGAGCTCGTCGTAAAGGGTTACGTCGATGCTAGCTTCGACACAGATCTGGATGACTCTAAGTCACAAACCGGATACGTGTATATTTTGAATGGTGGGGCAGTAAGCTGGTGCAGTTGCAAGCAAAGCGTTGTGGCGGGATCTACATGTGAAGCGGAGTACATGGCAGCCTCGGAGGCAGCACAAGAGGCAATCTGGGTGAAGGAGTTCATTACCGACCTAGGAGTCATACCCAATGCGTCGGGCCCGATGACTCTCTTCTGTGACAACACTGGAGCTATTGCCCTTGCCAAGGAGCCCAGGTTTCACAGGAAGACCAGGCATATCAAGCGTCGCTTCAACTCCATTCGTGAAAGTGTTCAAAATGGAGACATAGATATTTGTAAAGTACATACGGACCTGAATGTGGCAGATCCGTTGACTAAACCTCTCCCTAGAGCAAAACATGATCAACACCAGAACTGCATGGGTGTTCGATTCATCACAATGTAACTAGACTATTGACTCTAGTGCAAGTGGGAGACTGTTGGAAATATGCCCTAGAGGCAATAATAAAATGGTTATTATTATATTTCTTTGTTCATGATAATTGTCTATTGTTCATGCTATAATTGTGTTATCCGGAAATCGTAATACATGTGTGAATACATAGACCACAACACGTCCCTAGTGAGCCTCTAGTTGACTAGCTCGTTGATCAAAAGATAGTCATGGTTTCCTGACTATGGACATTGGATGTCATTGATAACGGGATCACATCATTAGGAGAATGATGTGATGGACAAGACCCAATCCTAAGCATAGCTCAAAGATCGTGTAGTTCGTTTGCTATAGCTTTTCCGAATGTCAAGTATCATTTCCTTAGACCATGAGATTGTGCAACTCCCGGATACCGTAGGAGTGCTTTGGGTGTGCCAAACGTCACAACGTAACTGGGTGACTATAAAGGTACACTACAGGTATCTCCGAAAGTGTCTGTTGGGTTGGCACGAATCGAGACTGGGATTTGTCACTCCGTATGACGGAGAGGTATCTCTGGGCCCACTCGGTAATGCATCATCATAATGAGCTCAATGTGACCAAGTGGTTGATCACGGGATCATGCATTACGGTACGAGTAAAGTGACTTGCCGGTAACGAGATTGAACGAGGTATTGGGATACCGACGATCGAGTCTCGGGCAAGTAACGTACCGATTGACAAAGGGAATTGTATACGGATTGATTGAATCCTCGACATCGTGGTTCATCCGATGAGATCATCGAGGAGCATGTGGGAGCCAACATGGGTATCCAGATCCCGCTGTTGGTTATTGACCGGAGAGTCGTCTCGGTCATGTCTGCGTGTCTCCCGAACCCGTAGGGTCTACACACTTAAGGTTCGGTGACGCTAGGGTTGTTGAGATATTAGTATACGGTAACCCGAAAGTTGTTCGGAGTCCCGGATGAGATCCCGGACGTCACGAGGAGTTCCGGAATGGTCCGGAGGTGAAGATTTATATATAGGAAGTCAAGTTTCGGCCATCGGGAAAGTTTCGGGGGTAATCGGTATTGTACCGGGACCACCGGAAGGGTCCCGGGGGTCCACCGGGTGGGGCCACCTATCCCGGAGGGCCCCATGGGCTGAAGTGGGAGGGGAACCAGCCCCTAGTGGGCTGGTGCGCCCCCCTTGGGCCTCCCCCTGCGCCTAGGGTTGGAAACCCTAGGGGTGGGGGGCGCCCCACTTGGCTTGGGGGGCAAGCCACCCCCTTGGCCGCCGCCCCCCTTGGAGATTGGATCTCCTAGGGCCGGCGCCCCCCTAGGGACCCTATATATAGTGGGGGGAGGGAGGGCAGCCGCACCCTAGCCCCTGGCCTCTCCCTCTCCCTCCCGTGACACTCCTCCCTCTCCATGTGCTTGGCGAAGCCCTACCGAGATCACCGTTGCTTCCACCACCACGCCGTCGTGCTGCTGGATCTTCATCAACCTCTCCTTCCCCCTTGCTGGATCAAGTTGGAGGAGACGTCTTCCCAACCGTACGTGTGTTGAACGCGGAGGTGCCGTCCGTTCGGCGCTAGGTCATCGGTGATTTGGATCACGACGAGTACGACTCCATCAATCCCGTTCTCTTGAACGCTTTCGCGCGTGATCTACAAGGGTATGTAGATGCACTCCTCTCTCCCTCGTTGCTAGATGACTCCATAGATTGATCTTGGTGATGCGTAGAAAATTTAAAATTTTTGCTACGTTCTCCAACAGTATATATAGGTGGGGGAGGGAGGAGCAGCCAGGGAGGCGCCCCAAGTAGGCCGAATCCTACTTGGGGTCTCTCCCAAGCCGCGCCCCACTTTCCTTTTTAGTTAAGCGGGGAAAGGGAAGGGATGTAGGCGCCCCTCTTTTCCTTTCTCCCATGAGAAGGGGAAGGCAGGAGGGGCTAGACCTACCTCCTTTCTTTCCCTAGGGTCGGCCGGCCAAGGAGAGGGGCGCATCACCCCCCTTGTGGGTTGGTATGTCCCCCCTTAGCCCATTAGGCCCATACACCTATCAGGGGTGTCCAAAACCCCTTCCGGTGACCCAATGATTAGTCGGTGCATTTCGAAACTCTTTCGGTGTTCGAATACCATCGTCCTATATATCAATCTTTACACACGAACCATTCCGGAGCTCCTTGTCATGTTCTTGATCTCATCCGGGACCCCGAACAACATTCGGTCACCAAATCCATATAACTCATATAACACTATATCGTCAACGAACATTAAGCGTGCGGACCCTACGAGTTCGAGAACTATGTAGACATGACCGAGACACCTCTCCGGTCAATAACCAATAGCGGAACCTGGATGCCCACATTGGCTCCTACATATTCTACGAAGATCTTTATCGGTCGAACCTTATGACAACATACGTAATTCCCTTTGTCCATCAGTATGTTACTTGCCTAAGATTCTATCGTCGTTATCTTCATACCTAGCTCAATCTCGTTACCGGCAAGTCTCTTTACTCGTTCCGTAATACATCATCTCGTAGCTAACTCCTTAGTCATTTGCTTGCAAGCTTATTATGATGTGTATTACCGAGAGGGCCCAGAGATACCTCTTCGATACTTGGAGTGACAAATCCTAATCACGATCTATGCCAACTCAACAAACACCTTCAGAGATACCTGTAGAGCGTCTTTATGATCACCCAGTTACGTTGTGACATTTCATAACATACAAGGTATTCCTCCGGTATCCGGGAGTTGCATGATCTCATAGTCGAAGAAATATGTATTTGACATTAAGAAAGCAATAACAATAAACTGAACAATCAATATGCTAAGCTAACAGATGGGTCTTGTCCATCACATCATTCTTCTAATGATGTGATTCCGTTATCAAATGACAACACATGTCCATGGTAAGGAAACATTAACCATTTTTTATCAACGAGCTACTCTAGTAGAGACTTTACTAGGGACACAATATTTCGTCTATGTATCCATATATGTATTTAAGTTTCCAATCAATACAATTTTAGCATGAATAAGAAAATATAAAATAACAACGTTATTAATGCCTCTAGGGCATATTTCGTTCAGAGCAGCGAGCAGCGACCACGTTGGCTGAGAGAAAATAAACGAAGGAACCGCAGACATGACACACGTTGCATGGACGAGCTGGTGGATGCTCATGTGCGATCCGTCGGTTGAAGCTAGACGTTTTCCTAAAACAAAAGACTGAAAGAAAAGCATGATAAAAACTAAACCTGGAAGAACATAGATAAAAATCCAAAAATAAATAAATAAAATAAGACACCAAAAAAAATAAAAAAAATAAAAAGGGAAACACTAAACTCAACCGACTGTTTTTCTGTCTAGTGTATGCTGTGTCTCACGCATGACACATGCCCATGTTGGCGCACCCACTGCTTTTCCCATTAGACCTTATATCTACAAGCGAACCGCTCGTCCACCTATTTCTCCTGTGATCTTCCCCTTCTCGCTTCCTTCTCTAGCGACTCGCTCGGCACAAAGAAGAGTGTCTCCAGGGATGGCGGCATACCCGCTGCTATGAGACATGGCTACGTGACGATTCACTGTTAGTTGCTGCAACGGGGCGGAAGCTCGATGCTTGATGCCCCTTCACATTGCCGCAATGACGGATGTTTGTCTTTTACGACATCGAAACGCCGGTGCAACTACAACGATCTATGCAACGGAGACGACGCACAACGGCGGTGGCGCAATGGTGTTGTGCTTCTACAACGTCGGTGAGGCTTCCACAACATTGACAGTGCTGCAACTTGGAGGGGTTGTCGTCTGCCTTTGCCGCACCCCACCGCAACACACAAGTTGTTGCAAGCCGGAAGGGCAGCACCAACCACCACTATTGCATACCCCTCACCGCAACATCCGCCATGTTGCAATCATCGATGTCGCTGGAAGACCGGGGCCGACCACCGTGACGCTGTGTTGCTGCTGCTATTGCAATGACGATGAGACGATGCTTCTTGTGACGAAAAAGACAAACTATGCTGTTGTGAGGATGACGACGGCGATGCTCCGCAACAATGGTGGTGTTGCAATGTTTTCACAACAAGGATGGTGTTGCAAACTTGAACATGCTTCAAAAGGCTGATCCAATGTCCGGAATGACGCGTAGCATTGTGAAACAAACAGCGGCAGCGCAGTGAACACCCAACTGGGCTCGCCTACGGGCGTTCAAATAGGATTTACCCTGCGGGAGGTTGAAGATAGTTTTTGTTTTTCAAACAAGGAGGTTGAAGATAGTTGAAGGTTGTGAAGCATGTTGGGCCTAAGAAATTTGTTAGTGCCAGACCCAGCAATTGATGGGCCGAAATGGCGCCGCCCTGTCGCCGGTGAAATCGCTTCGCGCGGGAATTCCAATTTCCCGTCCCTCCACCCCCGCAGCCCGCCCAACCCCAGGTCCGCCCCACTCCCCCCCTCCTCCCCCAAATCCGGTTTCCCAATCCCGCCGCCGCCCGCCGCCCCCGGCCTCCCGCCCGGAACCCCCAAATCCGCGCAGCCATGGCTCCGCGGAAGCGCGCGGCCGCGGCTGCGGCCTCGAAGAAGCCGCCGCCCTCGCAGCCGTCGCAGCCGCCCGCCAAGTTCGGCATCCTCCACTTCTTTGAGCGCCACCAGTCCCAGGCCGCCTCCCAGAACCCCAAGCGCCAGAAGCCCGTGGCGAACCCCGATCCCATGCCGCCCCCGCCCCCGCCCCCGCCGCCCGAGGAGGAGCTGTCCGAGGTCTCGCCGGAGGTCACCAAGACCCTCGCGCCCAAGCGGGTCAAGTTTTCCCCCGGGATGGTGAGTCGTCGTCTTCTTGTGATTGTTCCGATCTGATCTGCTTTAGTCGTGGCCTGACCACGGGTTGTTTGCGCGGTTCAGCTGATAAAGCAGAGCCAGGACGATGGCGGCGGGGAGGTCGTGACCTGGAAGATCTCGCCGGTGAACGATCGTCTGCGCACCAGGCAGTTGCCAGGGATGGCGCTTCATCCGTGCTCAAACAACGAGGTACATCAACCCTGAAATTTCTTTCTTTATGTGCGAGTTCATACATGCTCACGTACATACGCTGTGCTGGAACGGATGCTGCCACCTCTGGCTGTACATTGATGAAATCCATTGTCTTTGTGGTTTCCTAACCTGTGGTTGTGGCGTGTTGATTCCAATCGTAGAAACATTCCTCGCTCGAGGCTATGAAGAAGTGGCATTCGTCTCCGTTGGGCTTGTCGAGGTGTACTGCTTCAGCACGCAATCTGAGTGTGTGTGGTATAGGCCCAGGTGGCGGTGATGGTATGGAAGACCAGAGCCCATTCCGGACGCCACCATCACTGCCCTATAGCTTCACCGAGGTATACACGCATATTTGCTGAATTTTTGTCTTGGTTGTCAGCCAAATGTGACTGTCAGTTGTCTAATCTTTTCATGTATCAAGCAGCCGTTGAATGCTGGTATCACTTGTGATGGAGGACCTGACCAGTTGGAAGCAGGGCAGCACAAAAAGGTGAGCTAAATGACTACACTATGTTCTTTTGATACAGCATCCGTTTTGTAATCTTGCTACCTGTCAGAATTAAGAAGTCATCACATAATTGAACTGTGAAATTATGTCAAAATGTTCTCTTGCTAGGCACTATTGGATCTTCTAGATCAAGTTGAAGATGCCATTACGGAAGAAGAATTGCCAGTTCATGCTGGGAATAAAGGAGTTCAAGTCACAGGTGGTGATAGCACGGACAGCAAATGTTCTCCTATTGCTAGCAGTCTAAATGTTGAATCCAACAAGCCTCGTGAAGCCCCATCTTTCGATAGTTTCCTCGTGTTGGAGGTTTGCCTTTTTGCTTCCACCTGTTGTTCTCTGATCAATGCTGATGAGCTGTTCTAGTGACAAAAGGTTTTCTGTTCTTCCTTACTTTTTAGGTGTCAGAAAAACACAAAGGTGATAGTTCATGCGATCGCTATCCTGCTAAGGTGTGTCCCGCTACTTGTGTGGATGGTTTTTATGTCCAATGATCTTTCTGTGCTCTGCAAAGTTGCTTTTCTCTGGCAGGTTCTGCGTCTCCTGAATGAGCATTGTGGGAAAGAGTATTCAGTGCATCTGTGCGACGAGTGGTGAGTATACAATAGTACTGTATGGAAATGGATATCTTGAACCTAGTAGTCGGAAACTAGATTATCAGTTTATCGCCCTATGTCTTGGGGTTATAACTGGTATTAAACATCCCCTTGGCTTCTTCAACATAGGATAGATGCACCTGCGAGGTCATCCACTTAAGCTTAGTTCTTTATTATATGCACTACATATACCTAAGCAATCTTTTTATATTCCCATTTTCATACTACTGTAGGTTCCATAGCACTGTCGTCCCAGGCGACACAGTAAGTGTAATTGGAGAATTCAGTGACCAAGGAAAATGCACTGTTGATCATGATAGCAATCTTGTTATTGTCCATCCAGAATTACTCATCTCTGGAACGCGGGTGAGTACTACTTGCTATGTTCTGGTACCATGATTTTGTAGTTTGTAGAGCAACTTTCTATCACATCCTATTAGAAAACTCCCAAAATTTATTTGTAGATATGTGTTTCTTATTTTCCTACAGAATTTTTGATAACTAGTTGATTGTAGGTTGCTTCAAGTTTCCATTGTCCAAGGAGATCTGTTCTCGACGAAAGATTAAAAAGCAATGAATATTCCACAAGCGCTTTGATGGGTACTCTGCTTCATCAAGTATTTCAGGTTTCTTGATACAAGAATACTTGCCGACTTTGGTTACTATTCCACAATTTCTTTTGGTCAGCTAATATTGTAAGCTTGTAACAATTTAGATGCCTGAAGTTTTGTTTTTTGTGCTTTAGGCTGGGCTACTTGAGGATGTTCCTTCAAGGCAGTTTTTGGAACAACAAGCAAAAGAAGTTCTTTTGAACAACCTCGAGAGTCTGTATGCATGTGGAGGTACTATCCAGGGCAAAATTTCCTACTTTATGAGAAAACACTCTAAACATCATATTGCTTGAGTGTTCATGTGGTTAGATTATATCATTATTGCGTTATACCGGGTGCTGATTAGTGATTCTTCCTTATACTTTTTGTTAGAACACTGAGGCTAAATTAGCTGCTATATAAACGTGACTAGTTCTATATAAATGTGGCTTTATTAATTCTAATCATTACTGTTTGTCTTTCTAGTGGATTAGAAAGCATTAAGTCCTATATGTCCTGCAAAGCCCGTGGCACTCTTTTATCAAATACTAGCATATGTAAAATTGATATTTAGATAAGTTGTATCTGGGCCGAGTCATGTTTGATCCAAGTGTTGTTTTCTGGTTCCTCTGTTACCTAATGATTGTTATCTGTGCCCTGCATTTATGTTACTAATTTTTCAAAGTTTCTTACGCAGCCAGTGAAAGGAGCACACATTCAATTCTTATTGAAGCAATCCCTAAAATGTTGAATTGGTACAAAACCTTCATGAAGGTAGATACACATGCATACTAACTTTCACATTATTTACTCTTGGTGTCCTTTATGTGGCCACAAGAATTTCTGAACTTTACAGCAATTCCATATCTGAAGTACTCTTATCTGAGTTTTGTTGAAATTAAACCTGCTTTCATATTCCACTCATTCAGAAGTTTAAAAAAAGGAACAATTTCTATCTCAAGTCCTTTGTTAATATATGTGCCAATTCAATTATAATTTTCAGTGCAGAATTAGTAATTCTTTATCTATCCTGGTACAGTATCTTATGTTAATTGTATAATTTATCAGTGAATCATCTGTACTTTCTTTTCTCTTTGGATAGTTTTGTAATTGCCTGAAGAAGATATGATCATATACTGCTGTTTGCCAATGATATGCTGCACTTTCAGGGTTCAAAAAGCGCCAACGTGGATTTTGGACATACTGAAGGACGGAAAACTGTTGAAGTGACTGAGGTAGGCAACTTTTATGTAGGGTATATAAAGCAAGTTCATTTCATGGTGGTGCATTCCTGTATTTTGTATGGTGCCTAATCATGAAGCTAAAAGTTCCATATTCTTCATGCTTCTTCTTAAAGAATTAATAGCTTTATTGAAATGAAATTCTCATGCGCCTTAGATGATGGATATTGAGGAGATGGCATGGGCCCCAAGGTACGGTTTAAAAGGGATTATCGATGCTTCTGTCATATCAAGGGTAAATTCATGCAGCGGTGATTCATACGACAAAGTAATGCCACTGGAGTTCAAAACTGGTAAAAGCACTAGTGGCCAGGTAACCATATATTCCTGGTGGATACCAACTGAAGATGCTCATTATATATTTCTCGGCATGATGTGGTGTTTATCAGTAGAATTCTGTAAATGATCGACATTGTAATTAATTAGTAAACGAGGTACTTGTTGCAATAAGCTATACTGGTCAGGGGTCTGGTACTCAGTGATAGTACCAGTTTAGATTGTGAACTTTGATTCACCTTTGTCTTCTGGAAAAGTAAGAGTGATTTTGATTTCACATGGTTATTGCAAATCATATTTTCATATCTTTACTCATATAAAGATGTCAATATAGGGCAGTGGTGTATTCACCTCTTCCCACCCTCCTGAGGTGAACAGTTAGATCTGTAGCAAACTGCTGAGATGGGGTCATATTTGCTACTCCCTCCGATCGATATTAATTGTCGCTGATTTATACTAAATCAGCGACAATGAATATGGATTGGAGGGAGTAATAAAGTTGGGATAAAAAGTTACCTGCAAGTGCCACTTATATGTGAGTGCTCCATAAGGCCAACTTCTGGCGTCTTTGGGTAGTCTAATTGTTTTATTTGCAGAACCCTGCTGGATATCCTAATTTATTTTATCTGTAAGAACGCACAACTATTTAGCAAGTGTTCTTAGGAATTATTAATGCTTGACGAGATTATTGTGTTCTGTATGTTTTCTAGCCTATTCACAACCTGGTTGCCCAATTGCTTGTTCCACACATGCTGACATGCATAGCTTCTCTGTCTTCATAGTACATGCCAACATCACTGGTATTTGTCATTATTTGTGTGTAAATTTCTGCCAAGTACATAGTTGTATTCAGTCTAACAACCAATTATATAATCATGTAAAATGAACCAATAAATATTGGCCTTGTGAGAAAAACTAACCAACCAATAGTCTCATGATTAGCCTTGCGTTTACTTTTGCAAAGTTGATGTTCTTTAATTTCCACAATCACTGTATGTCAGATCTTGTTACGTTGCAACATTTTTTCGGTACTTGAATATGATAGCTAGTCTTGGTATTGGCTTTACCATTATAATACATTCCTTAAGCATAAGATTTTGTTACATATTGCTTTCCCATATGTCGGCGTACCAATATCTCCGTAAACAGCAATATAACCGTCCTTCCTAAATAAAATAGATGCAGCACTTACTTCTGTGTTGCCCCTCACGAGAGTTTATCCACTTGCAGTCAGCTATGGAACACTCTGCGCAGGTGATATTATACACGCTATTGATGTCAGAGAGGTATAATCCATCTATCCTGTGATCCTTATTTGTTCAGCACTTCAGCAGTCTTTCCATAACCATTACTCAATACATACCACGTCTTCCCATGCATTTTCAGATACTTGAATAATGACATTGATATGGGTCTTCTGTATTATCTCCACACAGACCAGACATTGGTAATCTTGTACTTAAGATACTCAAAATACATTTTGTACCATTCTTACCCATTTTCATTAATTTATTAAGGGTATCAAAGTTAAGAGGTCCGATTTAATTGGGCTAATGATGCGACGGAACGAGCTTGCCTCTGAGATTCTGAAGGCATCAATTTCACAGAGTTTTCCTGCAATGCTACAGGTAGAACTAGAAACATGTACATAGTGATCCATTAGTGAGAAGTCAACTAAATTCCTGTTCTTTTCCAGAGTCCATCCTCATGTACTGGATGCCGACACCTGACTTCATGCACCATATATCACAAGGTTTGCTAGACAATTGTTTCTCTTACATAGTCTTAGCATTTGTCCTTGCTGAGGAAAAAAATGGAACTACTTTATTTATTAGGAAATGTACATGTGACAACTAATCTTTATGGGAGTACTTCCATTTTGATGCAACAGGTACATGGAGGAAATACAGCAACTAGTGGGCTTGGTGATCTATTTGATAACCTGGTGAATCACTTATCAGTTGCCCATCATAACTTTCTTAAACATTGGGATAGATTGATTGATCTTGAAGCTAGAACTTCTCAGGTAATCTTTAGTTTCTCAAATGTGCTCCAAAACTTGTTTCCCCCCCTTAACTCAATTTATGAAAAATTCAGGTCAAGAAAAAGGAAATTTTACTTCCTCTTCATTACAATTCTGGGAGCAAGAGTTCTGCGCCATCCTTTTACGTCCTTGATATGAAAAATGAACACTCAGTAGATTCATCTGGAAAAAGCAAAAGATACATATATAATTTTGTGCGTGAGAAGATGCAGCCTGAAGCAGCTGGTCATTCAGAACCACAAGCTGAGAGCCTAGATTTCAACCTCAAATGTGGTGATTGTGTGGTAAGCCTTGTACACTTTCTGTATTCAGTAATATTGGTCACTTCAAGTTTAACATGCTCATGGCAACCTGTGCACAGCGCTATGCATACCATCATCTCAAATAATTTTTGCACCATATTGTATGTTGACAAGGATTAAATACATGTATATGTTTGTAGAACAAGTTTAGCCAAAGAGCTGTAATCAATAGCAAATACGAATATGCGATACATGTTGGAAACTTATGTAGCTACTAGCTAGTGCAATCATATTAAATAGGTAACTGAAAAGATAAGGTGCTGGATTGGTGGTGTGTCAGGTTCAACTATCGTCTAATTTCATATACTTGAGCATAGCTATAGAGAGGTCATTTCTTGTTTGAAGTTGAACTGCAAAAATGTCTTACATTAATGTACAAAGGTAGTATCAGATTGATGCATGGACATTATAACCTTGTCGGTCGGTTTAATTTGTCCACACACTAAATTCTATCTCGTCTTCTGCTACTTTGCATTAGGTGCTTAGCACTCAATCTGGGAGGATAGCAGTTGCAAATGGATCTATAAGGGACATTAGCCGTTCCCATATAACGGTATTACCAGACCATCACAGACCTTATCTGTCCATTGTTTTTGGTTATATCGATTATAAATTTATAAGTATTTCAAATGGAATGTGTTGTAGGTCTCTTTGTCACGTCGTCTGAGACTTCCAGGTAGTAGCTCCTTGCTAGAGCAAGGAGACCTCCAACGCGAACTTTGGCGGATAGACAAGGATGAGTTTAGCTCTTCATTTGCAACCATGCGGTTGGCTCTTGTTTTTATTTGTTGTTCATGTTTATCACTTTGGATGGGTACTTAAAAAAGTTCTCTTTTCTTATCTAACTGGAGCTTGTATTTAAACTATTGCCAGATTCAACCTTGTCCAACTGTTTTCTCAGAAGCCGCAAAACACTAAACTACGGAAGTTGGTAGTTGATCTTGAGGTCTGTTTGGCACTAGCACTTTTATGTTATAGCATGTTTCCCATATTGTCTTTGTTGTCTGGAATTTCCTAACTCGGATGTTAATAGGCTCCCAGGTTTGATAGTGGAGGATTGTTCAGCCAAGACCTGGCATTATCATACATACAATCACTAACGAGTTTGAACAATGACCAACAGAGATCACTGCATAAAGTAAATCTTTGCTCTTTTAGTTCATGTTTCTTTTTGTGAATATTCAAGATTTCAATAGAAGACTAATGCAGATTTTGTTTTCAGATTCTAGCAGCAAAAGATTATGCTCTTATTCTAGGAATGCCTGGAACAGGCAAAACATATACAATGGTGCATGCTGTGAAGTCCTTATTGATGAGAGGAGAATCTATTTTGCTAACTTCATATACTAATTCAGCTATTGATAATTTGCTTATGAAGTTGAAGGCCGAGGTTTGTGTTCTGAAGCTTCATTAATGTAGCACCATTCGATTGTAAAACCCTCATTTGTTTCAGCGAGCAAACTTTTACATGCTGCCTCAAGTATTTGAGTTTAATGAAGCAAAACACGCACATGCTTTATTCTGATTATTGTCTTTCTGCAGGGTGTAGATTTTATTCGAATCGGGAGGCATGAAGCTGTACACCCTGATGTCAGAGCCAATTGCTTATCAAGTCAGAATATATCATTTGTCAGTGCACATGCATTTTAAATTTTTGAAGAAAACATGCTCTGATTTGTGTGTGTGTGTGTGGAACAGCAACAGAGGTACAGTCAGTAGATGCAATCAAAACAAGAATGGAGCAAGTGCAAGTTGTTGGAGTTACTTGTTTGGGAGTATACCATCCCTTACTAGCACATAAGAAGTTCGACACATGTATCATGGATGAAGCTGGACAAATCACATTACCGGTAGGCCCCAATTCAGGATTGCTTGGTAATTTAGTCTCCAAGGAAATACCATAAAAGGAAAAACCACAAAACGATGCTCATCTAACTTCGTAACTGTATATAGTAGCCGGTCAAGCTGATAAACCAGTATATTCTTGTAAAAATGATTACTGAAGAGGTTACATCCTTCTCACACACATCTTACTTGCTAGGTTTCACTGGGACCTCTGATGCTTGCAACGAAGTTTGTGCTAGTAGGAGATCATTATCAACTTCCTCCACTTGTTCAGGTTACTAATCCTTCAGTTTTCCTTTTTACATAATGCTTTTTTATGCCACTCCTTTCATTAACTCTAGCAATTTTGTACATACAGAGCTTTGAAGCTCGAGAGAGTGGGATGGGCATTAGCTTATTTTGGAGGTTGTCAGAGGCACATCCTCAAGCAATTTCAGCACTAAGGTGCCAGGTTAGTCGGTTTGAACTCCTGCTTTTTTCACTATTATCTCTTACTGCCAATGCCACATATTTTCTTTTTAGTTAAGATCTCCTTTGTTCCAGTAAACTCATGTTTGGAAACTACATTCCTGCAGTACCGAATGTCATCTGGTATTATGGAGCTCTCAAATTCATTGATTTATGGCAATAGGTTATGTTGTGGTTCGTTAGAAATCGCAAATGCGAAACTCAAGTTTTCTGGCAAACAACAGGCTCACTTCAAGTTCAAGGAGGTAACACTGCCTTCTGCTTGAAAATTTCAATTCTCAATATGGAAACATCTTGTTATTGAAAGCTTGGATTTGCTTACCTTGGTTTGTCACACTGCCATGTATCATCTTTCTCAACCTCCTTTTAATCGGTGTGCCCTATTCTTTTAATTGCAGATTTTGAATCCCGATAGGGCTGTTATCTTTGCGAACACAGGTTTTTTCAATAAATTCAACTAGTTACATCGTTGTGATACTCTGCCTTCAGTGCTAACTATGTGACCAATTCACACAGATCAAGTACCGGCACTTGAGGCCAAGGAACATAGAACCGTGAACAATCCTACAGAAGCATACATTGTTTCATGGGTATGTCCTGGTCTACGGCGATGGCCATGGGCCATATTTCATGCCTTTCTCTTGTGTTTTAGCAAGTAATCACTGACCTCTATAGCTACCAGTTGAGATGTTGCACATTTGCCATGTATTTGCTTTCAGTTGAGTGCCTGTGTGCGCATGGGCACAACATGTGTTGTGTCATGTTGAATATTTAGTAATACCCAATATCTTGGTCTTGCTTTAATTTATTGTTGTCTTGTCTATGTGCCGCACTGAGAATGAATACGTATGCTTGTATTTATCTAGTTAAGTACATTTTAAGCTAGGTGAATGACCAGATGCAACTGCTCTAGTCCACAAACTTGAACTTTATGCTTAGTGTTGCAAATGGCCCAATAGTCAAGTTCAACCTATGAAGAACACCAATGCATTGGGTGAAATCTAACTGTTTTCATGTAACTGTTGGACATATGATGCACTTTGAGCAAGTTATCTTTGCTGCATATCCAGACTGCTGATACAAAGTCATTTTTATTCTCGCATTTTTTTAAAGTGAAAACTTGTCTTTTCTGTAGATAACGAAACAATTGCTAAAGAGAGGTGTAGCTCAAGACGAGATTGGTATAATAACCCCATATAATGCCCAAGTGAATCTCATTCGGCAGCAGGTTGATCCTTTGGTTGAGGTTCATACAATTGACAAATACCAGGTAAAAAAAAAATACTGTTTTGCACGAGCAAGTCATTGACTCCTGTATTCCTTCAGCCGTAATGATCTTTCAATAATCAATTTCATTATGGTGGCTGTGTTATGACTCTTATCTCTCTTTAGTTGTTTCTTATGTGTAACATTTTGAAGTAATCAGTTGCATGCTTACTCTTGGATTTAGTGCTCATGCTCAGTTTCTCACTGGGACAATAGAGCATTACCGTCATCCCGGAAAATGTTACAATTATTGCGTTACAATTGTTTTGTTTTTGCTGATTCATTGGTTTTGGTTGGGACTTTTCTGACAAATCATCAGTACTGTGGTCTTTTAGTGCTGAACAAATCTACTTTTTACAGGGGAGGGATAAAGATTGTATTATCGTATCATTTGTACGATCCAGTGGGAACTCAAGGGCTAGTGGTTCTTCTTTGCTTGGCGATTGGCACAGGATCAATGTTGTCTTGACACGTGCGAAGGTCAGTGGCAGTGAATGTACTCTACTTTCCCATTGGGATCATCATTCTCTTGTACTTAAGTGATTGTCATCGTCAACAATATTACCTGGACTATAATGATCTTGGATTACCATTCGAAGAAACATAATGATCTTGAATAGGCTTTTGTAGAAGTGGCACACCACACAACACAAAGAAAACATGTAGACACCCTGTTTTGACCTATTTAGATGGTTGCTTCTTGCAAAAAAGAGAACGTAACTGTCACCCTGCCGTGGTAAACCCAGCTATCATATTTATACAATTCCGTTTCCGCTATTGTATTTTTGAACTTGTTCTGGTGAACATAATGCAGAAGAAGCTCATCATGGTTGGGTCTGCTGGAACTCTTTCGACGATCCCATTGCTGAGGCTTCTCCTAGAGAAGGTAGCTGAGGGCGGCGGGCAATTAGACCTGACAAATAAGGATGTACACTCTATTCCAGAGCTCCGGAATTCCCAATTGAATGTGCAATAGTAGGTCGTGCGGTAGATAAACTTTTGAGTTTTGAGGCCAAAGCCGTATATATGCTGTATATATTTGCTTTGGCGTGTAGAAGCCAGACCATGTCACTCTGGTTCCCGTGTAGAAGATGGTAGTAGCAGTAGTTTTTTGTGCATGTAACTGATAAACTCGTCAAGCGCAGGATGTAAATTTTTAGCAGCAACCTGTTCATTGCGCATTTTGTGTATCCAACTGATGAAATACGTCCAAAGTTTTCTACTCTTCTGAAATGGTTATTCAATATAATTCGGTCTGAGCTGCCGAGCTTGGTGGATCTTGCCTACTTATATTTTAGAGTGAACTTTTTTGTTGCTGTCGCTGTCAACTGCTGAGAGCAAGCTGGGTGAGTCAATCGGCGCAGCAACCGTGTGACAACTAACATCGATAATCTTGTGACTGTCATCGAATGACCGTAGCTGTTACTAGGATAGCATAGTAACCTAGTAACTACACAAGGATTTTTCTTTTGAACTTGTGGCAAACTTTATTCAAATCAAATAATTGTTACATCACTAACAAGTTCAGCTAGGATAATCTGTGGATGATCACCCTCCCAAGAAATTGCAGAATTAGAATCATAGGAACTCCTAGCAAGCTTGTGTGCCACCTTGTATCCTCCCCTTGGATAGTGAGGGCACAAGACTAAACAAATACTTCGAGCTAAATGAAAACACTCATTCAGAGTAGCAGAATAAGGACTCAGGATATCAACTTCCCCCTTGCATGCCTGGATAATCTCAAGACAATCAGATTCAAAGACCACATTTGAGCATCCCCACTGGTCCGTGCCATTCTTCAATGCCAAAGCTTCCGCTGCAGCGGCATCAAGCACATGCATAAAGAGAGTTGTTGATCCAGTAAGAGCCTCACCCTAGTGGTTTCGAAGAATCGCCGATGTGGCTCCGCTTCCATCTTCCATGAAGCATGCATCCACGTTCACTTTATAAAGATTTTGAGCAGGTTTAGACCATTTAACATCAGATACACTGATCGCACTCCTAGAGCCAGCAAAATTGGCCGTTATCGCATGTATGGCGAGTGCTGTTTTGGAAGGAATGGCCACACCTTCGCCCTTCACAACTTCCCTTCTTCGCCACCAAATGTACCAAGCTCCAACCAAGATAGACTCTTGGAAGCCGAGATATTGCAGTGTGGTGGAATTACACCTTTGATCTCTGAGGATATTCTCAAGCATGACACTACCAGACCTGTCTGAAACAAGGGCTTGGGCAATCGTTTCCTGAAGATCCAAAGCTTTCCACACTTCTTTAGCTCGGACACATGTAAACATGAGGTGTCGCAAGTCTTCAGCTCCCCTCTTACAAACATGACCATGGATTCGTGGGATGAGCACCTCTGGATATTGTGAGCACATGCGGAGACGCCATGGTCAGATTTGCTACTGTGATGGTCGAGGTATTTTGACCTCAGTACTTGATAGAACTAACTACAGCAAACACAGAAAGTCTCATGTCACTCTCGGAAGTAAGAGGATGGCTAGGTATGCTCGGATCTCTTGACTGCATGCACTGGAGATGGAAGAACTGCCCAAAAACTCCACAATGACAATATCAGAGCCATGTTAAGAAGTCTACTATCATTTCTGAATCAGTTGCGTCATATGACCATTGGATTTGGCACACTTTATTTGGCATGACCACGTCTCACTATGACATCAATGTGCTGCAGCAGTCTCCATTGTTTGCTAGGTTGACTGGACAAGCTCCTCCGTGCAATTATACCGTTAATGTGCATGAGTACAACATGGGCTATTATCTGATTGACGGTATATATATATCCTCTGTTGGCGACCTTCGTCGAAACCATCTCTAAGGCAATTGGTTAGAAAAGATATCACTTTGCCTAAAGACAAGAAGGAGCTAGAAAGGTTGTGAAGAGGGCATTTGAAGTGCTTCAAGCTATTTTGGAGTTGTTCGAGGACCTATAAAAATATGAGAGCCAGAGACCTTGTGGGAAGTGATGCCATGTTGTGTGATCATGCACAACATGACCATGGAGGATGAGGATGAAGATTCTGATGGAGATATGAAATTTGAAAACATGGATGATCCTATCCAACTTCCACATCAAAATCCAGCCACGTTTGAGGAGTTTGTCCAAACGCATTAACAAATTCGACATCGAGCAACTCATGAGCAGCTAAAGAAAGATTTGATTGAACATATGTGTGCGGTTAAAGAAGATAACTAGAACATATGTGTGAGCTGAATTCAAGTTTGATTTTATTTTAAAATTTTAGTTAGATTGTAATATTTAAATATCAACTACTCTCGCATTTCAATATTTTCACTCACCGTAGATTTTTTTGATACGGAAATGTTAACGCCCACACGTGTGGGCGTTCACCATCCCGACCACACGCAAGCATCTCCGTTGGCAACTTTGTGCACGAATCTTGGAACAAACCGGCCGGTTTTCTGCGCCACGTAGGACGAGGCGCGTGTGCGGTGTGCGAGTCAGTTCGCCCGCACGTTGGTTGCCATCCCGCGGTCAGCAGTTGCCACTCGGAGGCGTGCGGTGGAACTGCTATGCGCCCGCACGCCACGCTCCGATCGCGGTTGACGTCAAACACGTCGCACACCTCTGCCCCCTCTCCCTCATGGTTCCATTTACTCACCCGCACCGCAGTTACTGGCACAACCCACTCGCATTTCAAACCATTGGAGGAGAAGGCGAGGGGAGAAGGCGACGACGGAGGCGGAAGAATTGACGGTGTTCGCGACCGTCGGTGGGGCTCACCGGAACGGAGCGGCTTCGCCAGAGCGCCTGCAGGTTGAAGGTAATGCTCGCTACAACTCTCGCAATCCCTTCCTGCATTTTCCCCCCTTCCCTCCCTGTTCGATTCCTCGATCGAGATTCATAGAGATTCAGGCGATTCGGCGATGCGTCGGCGTTCCCGCTGGCGCCGAAGTCGTATGCTAGCCGTTTTTGGTGGCACTGGGCAGTTTCGTCGCGGCCGCGGCGGCGGCATCGTTGGTGTGGTTATGCCTGTTCGGAGGCACGCACTAGTCTTGCCTATGGATTAGACAGGTGTCTCCCGGTTTGTTTGATGCGCATTGGTTCGAATTTGTGTTTGCAGTCAGTTCATGGGAGAATTTTGAGGGTGAATTTGAAGTCGCGGTAGTTGCCATTGAACCCTAGATCTAGTTAGTTGGGTTTTGAAACTGTAGTATGAGGCGAACTTGATAGTTTCATTAACTATCATGATTGTGTGGCAACTAACTCCCTGAACAAATGTGATAGTTGCCACAAATGTGTTTCCCCTTGCGGCAACAAATTACTGAAATGACTGTGTTAGTTGCCACATATAAGCTTTCGCATGGGGCAACTATTTTTATTGAATGACTGTGATAGTTGCCACACACACGCTCTTCCATGTGGCAACTAAATTTGCTGAATTACTGTGATAGTAGCCACAAACATGCTTTTTCATTGTGGCATCTAATTTTTCTGAATGATTTGTGATAGTTACCACACTGTGATAGTTGCCAAAATCGGTAGTCAATGCAGTTTCAGGAGCCAACTGCACTGGACGGCAACTAATGTGCACATCAAGTGTGCCTGTTGCCACTTGGATAGTATATTCATGTGGCGAATAGAATGTGAACATACTATCTGTTGCCATTCTGCAGATAAGACAGTGTGGCAAATTGGCTGCATAATGTGGCAACCAAATTTGCATATCAATTGTGTCAGATGCCATACATATGCTTTGCATGTGGCAAGTTTTTGGCTGACCACATCATGTCTGTTGCCATGCCGCAGTCAGTACAATATGGCAAATTCATTGTACTGTAGGTGCATTTTTTTGTTTTGCCACAACGACTTTGTGATATCTGATCACACTGTGGCAATTTTTCAGGTTCTTGAATTAGATGTGGTTTCTGTTGGAGAACGTTGCAGAAAACAAGAATTTTCCTACGGTTTCACCAAGATCCATCTAGGAGTTCATCTAGCAACGAGTGATTAGATGCATCTACGTACGTTGTAGATCGCGAGTGGAAGCGTTCAAAGAACAGGGATGAGGGAGTCGTACTCGACGTGATTCGAATCATCGAAGATCCTAGCACCGAACGGACGGCACCTCCGCGTTCAACACACGTACGGAACAGCCACGTCTCCTCCTTCTTGATCCAGCAAGGGGAAAGGAGAGGTTGAGGGAGATGGCTCCAGCAGCAGCACGACGGCGTGGTGATGATGGAGCTGCAGTACTCCGGCAGGGCTTCGCCAAGCACTATGGAGGAGTAGGAGGTGTTGGAGAGGGAGAGGGAGGCACCAAAGATCAAGGTAAGAAGTCCTCCATCTCCCCCACTATATATAGGAGGGCCAAGGGGGGGGGGGCGCCGGCCCTAGGAGATCTAATCTCCTAGGGGGGTGCGGCCAAGGGGAGGAATCCCTCCTCCCCAAGGCACCTAGGAGGCGCCTTCCCCTCCTAGGACTCTTCCCTCCTTGAAACCCTAGGCGCATGGGCCTCTTGGGGCTGGTGCCCTTGGCCCATGTAGGCCAAGGCGCACCCCCTACAGCCCATGTGCCCCCCCGGTACAGGTGGCCCCACCCGGTGGACCCCCGGGACCCTTCCGGTGGTCCCGGTACAATACCGGTGACCCCGAAACTTGTCCCGATGCCCGAAATAGTACTTCCTATATATAATTCTTTACCTCCGGACCATTCCGGAACTCCTCGCGACATCCGGGATCTCATCCGGGACTCCGAACAACATTCGGGTTACTGCAAATACATATCCCTACAACCCTAGCGTCACCGAACCTTAAGTGTGTAGACCCTACGGGTTCGGGAGACATGTAGACATGACCGAGATCGCTCTCCGGCCAATAACCAACAGCGGGATCTGGATACCCATGTTGGCTCCCACATGTTCCTCGATGATCTCATCGGATGAACCACGATGTCGAGGATTCAAGCAACCCCGTATACAATTCCCTTTGTCAATCGGTATGTTACTTGCCCGAGATCCGATCGTCGGTATCCCAATACCTCGTTCAATCTTGTTACCGGCAAGTCACTTTACTCGTACCATAATGCATGATCCCGTGACCAGACACTTGGTCACTTTGAGCTCATTATGATGATGCATTACTGAGTGGGCCCAGTGATACCTCTCCGTCATATGGAGTGACAAATCCCAGTCTTGATCCGTGTCAACCCAACAGACACTTTCGGAGATACCCGTAGTATACCTTTATAGTCACCCAGTTACGTTGTGACGTTTGGTATACCCAAAGCACTCCTACGGTATCCGGGAGTTACACGATCTCATGGTCTAAGGAAAAGATACTTGACATTGGAAAACTCTAGCAAACGAACTATACGATCTTATGCTATGTTTAGGATTGGGTCTTGTCCATCACATCATTCTCCTAATGATGTGATCTCGTTATCAATGACATCCAATGTCCATAGTCAGGAAACCATGACTATCTGTTGATCAACGAGCTAGTCAACTAGAGGCTTACTAGGGATATGTTGGTGTCTATTATTCACACATGTATTACGATTTCCGGATAACACAATTATAGCATGAATAAAGACAATTAACATGAACAAGGAAATATAATAATAATGCTTTTATTATTGCCTCTAGGGCATATTTCCAACAGTCTCCCACTTGCACTAGAGTCAATAATCTAGTTACATTGTGATGAATCGAACACCCATGGAATTCTGGTGTTGATCATGTTTTGCTCTAGGGAGAGGTTTAGTCAACGGACCTGCTACATTCAGGTCCGTATGTACTTTACAAATATCTATGTCTCCATCTTGAACATTTTCACGAATGGAGTTGAAGCGACGTTTGATGTGCCTTGTCTTCTTGTGAAACCTGGGCTCCTTGGCAAGTGCAATAGCTCCAGTGTTGTCACAGAAGAGTTTGATTGGCCCCGACGCATTGGGTATGACTCCTAGGTCGGTGATGAACTCCTTCACCCAAATTGCTTCATGTGCTGCCTCCGAGGCTGCCATGTACTCCGCTTCACATGTAGATCCCGCCACGACGCTCTGCTTGCAACTGCACCAGCTTACTGCCCCACCATTCAAAATATACACGTATCCGGTTTGTGACTTTGAGTCATCCAGATCTGTGTCGAAGCTAGCATCGACGTAACCCTTTACGACGAGCTCTTCGTCACCTCCATAAACGAGAAACATTTCCTTAGTCCTTTTCAGGTACTTCAGGATATTCTTGACCGCTGTCCAGTGTTCCTTGCCGGGATTACTTTGGTACCTTCCTACCAAACTTACGGCAAGGTTTACATCAGGTCTGGTACACAGCATGGCATACATAATAGAACCTATGGCTGAGGCATAGGGGATGACACTCATCTCTTCTATATCTTCTGCCGTGGTCGGACATTGAGCTGAGCTCAATTTCACACCTTGCAACACAGGCAAGAACCCCTTCTTAGACTGATCCATATTGAACTTCTTCAATATCTTATCAAGGTATGTGCTCTGTGAAAGACCTATGAGGTGTCTTGATCTATCTCTGTAGATCTTGATGCCTAATATATAAGCAGCTTCTCCAAGGTCCTTCATTGAAAAACTTTTATTCAAGTAGGCCTTAATGCTGTCCAAGAGTTCTATATCATTTCCCATCAAAAGTATGTCATCTACATACAATATGAGAAATGCTATAGAGCTCCCACTCACTTTCTTGTAAACACAGGCTTCTCCATAAGTCTGTGTAAACCCAAACGCTTTGATCATCTCATCAAAGCGAATGTTCCAACTCCGAGATGCTTGCACCAGCCCATAAATCGAGCGTTGGAGCTTGCACACCTTGTCAGCATTCTTAGGATCGACAAAACCTTCCGGCTGCATCATATACAATTCTTCCTTAAGGAAACCATTAAGGAATGCAGTTTTGACGTCCATCTGCCATATTTCATAATCATAAAATGCGGCAATTGCTAACATGATTCAGACGGACTTCAGCTTCGCTACTGGTGAGAAAGTCTCATCGTAGTCAACCCCTTAAACTTGTCGATAACCCTTAGCGACAAGGCGAGCTTTATAGATAGTCACATTACCATCCGCGTCTGTCTTCTTCTTAAAGATCCATTTATTTTCTATGGCTCGCCGCTCAACGGGCAAGTCAGTCAAAGTCCATACTTCGTTTTCATACATGGATCCTATCTCAGATTTCATCGCTTCTAGCCATTTGTCGGAATCCGGGCCCGCCATCGCTTCTTCATAGTTCGAAGGTTCACCGTTGTCTAACAACATGATTTCCAAGACAGGGTTGCCGTACCACTCTGGTGCGGAACGTGTCCTTGTGGACCTTCGAATTTCAGTAGGAGCTTGATCAGAAGTATCTTGATCATCATCATTAACTTCCTCTCTAGTCGGTGCAGGCACCTCAGGAACATTTTCTTAAGCTGCGCCATTTTCCGGTTCAAGAGGTAATACTTCATCAAGTTCTACTTTCCTCCCACTTACTTATTTCGAGAGAAACTCCTTCTCTAGAAAGGATCCATTCTTGGCAACAAAGATCTTGCCTTCGGATCTGAGGTAGAAGGTATACCCAATAGTTTCTTTAGGGTATCCTATGAAGACGCATTTTTCCGATTTGGGTTCGAGCTTTTCAGGTTGAAGTTTCTTGACATAAGCATCGCATCCCCAAACTTTTAGAAATGACAGCTTAGGTTTCTTCCCAAACGATAATTCAAACGGTGTCGTCTCAACGGATTTCGACGGAGCCCTATTTAAAGTGAATGCGACAGTCTCTAAAGCATACCCCCAAAAAGATAGCGGTAAATCGGCAAGAGACATCATAGATCGCACCATATCTAATAGAGTGCGATTACGACATTCAGACACACCATTACGCTGAGGTGTTCCAGGCGGCATGAGTTGTGAAACTATTCCACATTTTCTTAAGTGTGTGCCAAACTCGTGACTCAAGTATTCTCCTCCACGATCTGATCGTAGGAACTTGATTTTCCTGTCACGTTGATTCTCAACCTCACTTTGAAATTCCTTGAACTTTTCAAAGGTCTCAGACTTGTGTTTCATTATGTAGACATACCCATACCTACTCAAGTCATCAGTGAGGGTGAGAACATAACGATAGCCACCGCGAGCCTCAACGCTCATTGGACCGCACACATCAGTATGTATGATTTCCAATAAGTTGGTTGCTCGCTCCATTGTTCCTGAGAACGGAGTCTTGGTCATTTTACCCATGAGGCATGGTTCGCACGTGTCAAATGATTCGTAATCAAGAGACTCTAAAAGTCCATCTGCATGGAGCTTCTTCATGCGTTTGACACCTATGTGACCAAGGCGGCAGTGCCACAAGTATGTGGGACTATCATTATCAATCTTACATCTTTTGGTATTCACACTATGAATATGTGTAGCATTACGCTCGAGATTCATTAAGAATAAACCATTCACCATCGGAGCATGACCATAAAACATATCTCTCATATAAATAGAACAACCATTATTCTCAGATTTAAATGAGTAGCCATCTCGTATTAAATAAGATCCTGATACAATGTTCATGCTCAAACTTGGCACTAAGTAACAATTATTGAGGTTCAAAACTAATCCCGTAGGTAAATGTAGAGGTAGCGTGTCGACGGCGATCACATCGACCTTGGAACCATTCCCGACGTGCATCGTCACCTTGTCCTTCGCCAGTCTTTGCTTATTCCGCAGCTCCCGCTTTGAGTTACAAATGTGAGCAACTGCACCGGTATCAAATACCCAGGAGCTACTACGAGTACTGGTAAGGTACACATCAATTACATGTATATCACATATACCTTTCGTTTTGCCGGCCTTCTTGTCCGCTAAGTATTTGGGGCAGTTCCGCTTCCAGTGACCACTTTCCTTGCAATAAAAGCACTCAGTCTCGGGCTTGGGTCCATTCTTTGGCTTCTTCCCGGTAGCTTGCTTGCCGGGCGCGGCAACTCCCTTGCCGTCCTTCTTGAAGGCTTTCTTACCCTTTCCCTTCTTGAACTTAGTGGTTTTATTCACCATCAACACTTGATGTTCCTTCTTGACTTCTACCTCTGCTGATTTCAGCATTGCAAATACTTCAGGAATGGTCTTTTCCATCCCCTGCATATTGAAGTTCATCACAAAGCTCTTGTAGCTCGGTGGAAGCGACTGAAGGATTCTGTCAATGACCGCGTCATCCGGGAGATTAACTCCCAGCTGAGTCAAGCGGTTATGTAACCCAGACATAGTGAGTATGTGCTCACTGACAGAACTGTTTTCCTCCATCTTACAACTGAAGAACTTGTCGGAGACTTCATATCTCTCGACCCGGGCATGAGCTTGAAAAACCATTTTCAGCTCTTTGAACATCTCATATGCTCCATGTCTCTCAAAACGCTTTTGAAGCCCCGGCTCTAAGCTGTAAAGCATGCCGCACTGAACGAGGGAGTAGTCATCGGTACGTGCCTGCCAAGCGTTCATAACGTCTTGTTCTGCAGGGAGAATCGGTGCGTCACCTAGCGGTGCTTGTAGGACATAATCTTTCTTGGCAGCTATGAGGATGATCCTCAGGTTCTGGACCCAGTCCGTGTAGTTGCTGCCATCGTCTTTCAGCTTGGTTTTCTCTAGGAACGCGTTGAAGTTGAGGACTACGTTGGCCATTTGATCTACAAGACATATTGTAAAATATTTAGACTAAGTTCATGATAATTAAGTTCATCTAATCAAATTATTCAATGAACTCCCACTTAGATAGACATCCCTCCTGTCATCTAAGTATAACATGATCCGAGTTAACTAGTCCGTGTCCGATCATCACGTGAGACGGACTAGTCAACGTCGGTGAACATCTTCATGTTGATCGTATCTTCTATATGACTCATGCTCGACCTTTCGGTCTTCTGTGTTCCAAGGCCATGTCTGTACACATGCTAGGCTCGTCAAGTCAACCTAAGTGTTTGCATGTGTAAATCTGTCTTACACCCGTTGTATGTGAATGTTAGAATCTATCACACCCGATCATCACGTGGTGCTTCGAAACAACGAACTGTCGCAACGGTGCACAGTTAGGGGGAACACTTTCTTGAAATTATTATGAGGGATCATCTTATTTACTACCGTCGTTCTAAGCAAACAAGATGAAAAATATGATAAACATCACATGCAATCAAATAATAATAGTGACATGATATGGCCAATATCACATAGCTCCTTTGATATCCATCTTGGGGCTCCATGATCATCTTGTCACCGGCATGACACCATGATCTCCATCATCATGATCTCCATCATTGTGTCTCCATGAAGTTGCTCGCCAACTATTACTTCTACTACTATGGCTAACGCGTTTAGCAATAAAGTAAATTAATTTACATGGCGTTTCTCAATGACACGCAGGTCATACAAAAATAAAGACAACTCCTATGGCTCCTGCCGGTTGTCATACTCATCGACATGCAAGTCGTGATTCCTATTACAATATCATGAACATCTCATACATTACATATAGATCATTCATCATTCATCACAACTTTGGCCATATCATATCACAAAGCACTTGCTGCAAAAACAAGTTAGACATCCTCTAATTGTTTGTTGCAAGTTTTACATGGCTGAAGTAGGGTTCTAGCAAGAACGATTTCTTACCTACGTGAAAGCCACAACGTGATTTGTCAACTTCTATTTACCCTTCATAAGGACCCTTTTCATCGAATCCGCTCCAACTAAAGTAGGAGAGACAGACACCTGCCAGCCACCTTATGCAACTTGTGCATGTTAGTCGGTGGAACCGGTCTCACGTAAGCGTACGTGTAAGGTTGGTCCGGGCCGCTTCATCCCACAATACCGTTGAAGCAAGATAAGACTAGTAGCGGCAAGAAAGTTGACAACATCTATGCCCACAACAAATTGTGTTCTACTCACGCAAGAAGAACTACGCATAGACCTAGCTCATGATGCCACTGTTGGAGAACGTTGCAGAAAACAAGAATTTTCCTACGGTTTCACCAAGATCCATCTAGGAGTTCATCTAGCAAAGAGTGATTAGATGCATCTACATACCTTGTAGATCGCAAGCGGAAGCGTTCAAAGAACAGGGATGAGGGAGTCGTACTCGACGTGATTCGAATCACCGAAGATCCTAGCACCGAACGGACGGCACCTCCGCGTTCAACACACGTACGGAACAGCCACGTCTCCTCCTTCTTGATCAAGCAAGGGGAAAGGAGAGGTTGAGGGAGATGGCTCCAACAGCAGCACGATGGCGTGGTGATGATGGAGCTGCAGTACTCCGGCAGGGCTTCGCCAAGCACTATGGAGGAGTAGGAGGTGTTGGAGAGGGAGAGGGAGGCACCAAAGATCAAGGTAAGAAGTCCTCCATCTCCCCCACTATATATAGGACGGCCAAGGGGGGGGGGGCGCCGACCCTAGGATATCTAATCTCCTAGGGGGGTGCGGCCAAGGGGAGGAATCCCTCCTCCCCAAGGCACCTAGGAGGTGCCTTCCCCTCCTAGGACTCTTCCCTCCTTGAAACCCTAGGCGCATGGGCCTCTTGGGGCTGGTGCCCTTGGCCCATGTAGGCCAAGGCGCACCCCCTACAGCCCATGTGGCCCCCCGGGACCGGTGGCCCCACCCGGTGGACCCCCGAGACCCTTCCGGTGGTCCCGGTACAATACCGGTGACCCCGAAACTTGTCCCGATGCCTGAAATAGTACTTCCTATATATAATTCTTTACCTCCGGACCATTCCGGAACTCCTCGTGACGTCCGGGATCTCATCCGGGACTCCGAACAACATTCGGGTTACTGCATATACATATCCCTACAACCCTAGCGTCACCGAACCTTAAGTGTGTAGACCCTACGGGTTCGGGAGACATGTAGACATGACCGAGATCGCTCTCCGGCCAATAACCAACAGTGGGATCTGGATAGCCATGTTGGCTCCCACATGTTCCTCGATGATCTCATCGGATGAACCACGATGTCGAGGATTCAAGCAACCCCGTATACAATTCCCTTTGTCAATCGGTATGTTACTTGCCCGAGATCCGATCGTCGGTATCCCAATACCTTGTTCGGCAAGTCACTTTACTCGTACCATAATGCATGATCCTGTGACCAGACACTTGGTCACTTTGAGCTCATTATGATGATGCATTACCGAGTGGGCCCAGTGATACCTCTCCGTCATATGGAGTGACAAATCCCAGTCTTGATCCGTGTCAACCCAACAGACACTTTCGGAGATACCCGTAGTATACCTTTATAGTCACCCAATTACGTTGTGACGTTTGGTATACCCAAAGCACTCCTACGGTATCCGGGAGTTACACGATCTCATGGTCTAAGGAAAAGATACTTGACATTGGAAAACTCTAGCAAACGAACTATACGATCTTATGCTATGTTTAGGATTGGGTCTTGTCCATCACATCATTCTCCTAATGATGTGATCTCGTTATCAATGACATCCAATGTCCATAGTCAGGAAACCATGACTATCTGTTGATCAATGAGCTAGTCAACTAGAGGCTTACTAGGGACATGTTGGTGTCTATTATTCACACATGTATTACGATTTCCGAATAACACAATTATAGCATGAATAAATACAATTAACATGAACAAGGAAATATAATAATAATGCTTTTATTATTGCCTCTAGGGCATATTTCCAACAGTTTCATCGATTTGTTGTAGTATGTGTTGCATTTCATCACGACAATTTCACCCTAGCACATTTCTGCCGCTGAACAAGTGGCATTTGATTGGTGTATTTTTAGGATAGTGTGTGAGCTGCCACATCTTAGTTTTTCTGATGTGAAGGATTCTGTGACTTTCTATCGTACTATCTTGGGCTAACATGGCAACTTCAACATTTTTTGTTTTCAAGTGCATTTACCATATGTACATTTTTTTCTACTTGATAATGCAACCAACGTGCTTACTTGCCACGTTTATGTTTCCGACAATCATAGGAGGGGTGCGTGTGTGTTCATGTTATTTTTTCTGCATTCACTAGTTGACATTTTCTGTTAGGTGGCAACTGCTTACCTCTTGCATTTACATTTCCACCATGACAATTTGGTCTGTTCCTATCTCAGCAGAATGGCTCGTGGCGATCATCAAGATGATGATGATGATTTCATGGATCCACCACAGCGTAATCAGGCAACTGGACGGAGAAAGAGGGTGATGAGGTAAATGTTCACACACCCCCATTCCTCCTGCTTTATGTTACTGGTTGACACCTCGAGCTTGCAGTCGTCTGACACGAACTAAAATTTCATGACATTGCAAAACATGGCAACAACTGATCATTTTTTGCAAAAACATGGCAACAACTGATCACTTTTTGTCTGTTTTTTGCAGAAGAAGAAACGTATTCGCAACAGAGCCTCCCAAGAACGACTGACTGCGTTGACTGACAAATTCACCGACGATTGGAAGGGGGCTGCTGCTGAGATGGGTATGCAGTCTATGATGGATGTCCGGTGCACGAACCTTGTCAACCCTGTATGCGACTGGCTTGGTGAGATCTATGACCCCGCCTCCAAGGAATTCGTGATTCCGGGACGTGGAAGACTACCGTTGAACGAGGAATCCGTGTTCTGCACTTTGGGTGTGCCTCGTGTACATATGAAAGTCCCGTACGAGGTCAACAATGAGATCGAGGAAGCGCTGTTCCCTCATTTGTTTCCTGGGTCTGAATCCATGCCGAACACGTCTGCAATGGCAGATTCGCTACAGGCCATGACGATGCATGGAGATGTTTTCAAGATGAAGCTACTCATGTACCTCATCTCAGCTGTTTTCGCGCCGACCACCTCTCTTCGCCCAAGCAACAAATGCTTCCCCATCCTGGTGAATGATCCATCTTTAGTACTTTATTTTCCTTTGATCTTTTTGGCTTCGATGTCATGTGTAAAGCTAGTGACTGCCAGCGTTTTCTGATGTTTTTTTCCATTTGATTTCTGATGTGGCAACCTTTTTTTGTCCTGAAATTTGTTGTGGTGCAGGCGGATCTGGGAAATGTGAAGAACATGAATTGGTGTAAGTTTATTGCCGACTTCCTGCACGATGCATTCTCAAGCAAGATGTACCAAAAGGGTTGTCGACTGCATTTAATGGTATTTCTATGAACACTGTTTTTTTTAACACACTTTTATTCATGCATGGCAACCTGATCATAACAAGATGGCAACCTGATCATATCAAGATGGCAACTGCCATAATGACAATATGGCAACTGGCATAATGACAATATGGCAACTCCCATCATATTAGTATGGCAACTGTCATCATACTATGATGGCAACTGCCATCATAACAACATGGCAACTGCTATCACACTATGATGGCAATTAGCACATGTAGATGGCATCTTCTTCTTTTTCTTCTCTTCTTTCATGCACCTCAACTTGATTATCATGGGAACATATATTATCCTGTTTTCCTCCACACAGTACCCATGATGGCAACTGATATTTATTTCTTTTTAAAATTGTTTTGCATCAGCTCATGTACGTCGACTGTCTTGACCTGTCCACCGTGGATTTCACTGGGACAGGAGGCCCGCCGCCTGCGCACAAGTTTGCTATTTCTGCATGGACTATCAACACTGTCAAGGCTGTGCTTGCCGCAGACAAGGCTACTGACACCACATATGGAAA
The DNA here is from genome assembly GCF_018294505.1 of Triticum aestivum. Lineage (NCBI taxonomy): Eukaryota > Viridiplantae > Streptophyta > Magnoliopsida > Poales > Poaceae > Triticum > Triticum aestivum. Next base: position 704,835,552 of record NC_057797.1, on the reverse strand, counting down.
ACTGCAGGTTAGTTCTGGTTTCTTTGCCCACACGGCATGCCTACAAATTGGCATGAGGCAACCGTCTGTGGGTCATAAGAGATGACTACCTTTGTTATCCATGGCTGTCTGAGTACTGTATCCATGTCTCGTTCCACATGGCAACTCTTTTCATTCGTGCTTAAACTTACATTCTCTCTCTTACGTCCTAGCTTTTTTTTTCTTTTTTTGTTCTTTCCAGCTGATGGCCAAGCATGCTATAGACTACAGCGTGTTTGGGGGGCCTCAAAACTTTGGAAAGTGGATGGATGTGCACTCAGCTCCGTCTTGCCCTGCCGAGGTAATCAAAAGATCTACATCTATGGTTTGCCGTGGAGTATTTTTTGATGTCATGCAAGTGATTGTAATACGGGTGGTCATTGATGCTTCTTTGTTTCGTGCACAGGCGAGGGCACCTGTTGAGCATCTAATAGGGCAGTTTGCATCTGGAATAACCGGCTTGCTCGGGAAGTTGGTTGAGGGATGGACGTCCCTCAGTGGCTCTGACAGCGACGCGATTGCGAGGCAGTTCACTTCATTTGTCCCAGAACATACACACCGGCCAACCGGTTGCCGTGGCCGGTATGACTACAACAGTTCCCAAGAGCCTGCTGACACACAAGATGAACTAGGTGGAGATGCTGGTCTCAGCAAGGATGACGACGATGTCATGGAGAATGTGCAAGAGGACACCGATGATGATGATCATGCTGAAGTTCGCGCAGGTGGTAACAAGGGCAAGGATGCAACAGATGTCCCCCAACCGGAGAAAGTCAAACAACACACAACTGCGAGAGGCGAGGGGGTTTTGCCATCAAAGAGGGGGAGGGCTCCAGAGGGTGTTGGGCAGGGTTCTGCTGGCAAGAGGTCTAGGACCGACCCCGTAGCTGCCAGGAAGAGGTTCAACTTTTATTTTAGTTTTTTGCTTTGTCTATTTTCTTTGAACAGACTCATCTTTTTTTTTGCACTTGTTTTTGTCAAGCGCAGAAACGAGTTTGCTATCTGACAATTGCCACCTTTTTTTCCTCCATCTCATACATGCAGCGAGCCGACAGCTGGTGGACGAGCAATTACGAAGAAACAGGCGCCAACGCCAACTCGTGTTTCTGCTCGGTTAAACAAAGGCGCCCCCATTGCCGGTGACACCCCTTCCACCAGGTCATATCCTCGCACGACGACGACCAACACCGGGGATCCTGTCGTGTTGCCAGACATGAGGAAGACAGTCAAGAAGTAGGTTTTTTCATCCGCTTTCATTGACATAGCGCTATATTTTCTTGATTTTCCAATGCATCCATTTAGCTTGTCACGTTGTCTTCTGTCATCACCCCCCACGTGGCAACTGCTGTTCTCCAAATGATTTTCCTTCCTTTTTAAGTGTATGGCAACTCCTATTGTTTTTTACATGGCAACTGGAATCTAGGCTAAATGGTAACTTTAATGTACCTAATGGCAACTGCCATCTTTACCGTTGGCTTGTGAGCTCATCCCACACCTAGGTTTGAAATTGCATTCATGACAGATCAAACATTTTTATCATTCTTCAATTTGGCTAACATGGCAACTGCTGCTGGATGGCAACTGCTAATTATGACACATGGCAACTCACGTTCCCCTTACATGGCAACTACCAGCTTTTCCACTTGTTTTTCATTTTTTAAGATTTCTACCAAGGCAAACATATTTTTGTTCATGTTTAATACCTTTTTCATGTGCTTTATTTTTTTTGCAGGGTGAAAAAGACTACTACGCGCGGGGCCAAGCATATCAGTAAGGACCCGCTCGAACGCCTGCATTCAAAGTTGTCAACAGGGGGCAACTCAGATGTACATGAGGCACCAGGCGACAATACTGCTGCTGCACCATTGACCGCTCCCACCAACTCTAATGCAAGTGGCCGACCATCTCCGCTGGCTGCAGATGTGCAGGCTAGAACAACAGGCACCCGTACATCGGGGAGTGACGAGTCGGTATCTGCCAGGACAGCTGAAATATTGCCAACTCTTCTGGCAATGAAGGATGCTGCTGTGAGCCATGCCACCCCATCAGCAAGCGTTGAAGTGGACGCTCCCGAGACGAACCTAAGCAAGGAAGATTCCCGCTCATCTGACACTGATTCCAAGCGCGTGCGTGGTGGCACTCCTGTGTCCACGACAGAAGCGGCTGAGGCGGCAGTTCACAAGGATATGCCATCTACAGGTGAGAGTCCTGGCACAACAGCTCCAGCTCCTGTCGGTGCAGATACTGCTAAGGCGACTGTTTCGCGTGCTGGTCTTCCACCTAGGCGTCGTAGCCCCCGCAAGCAACCAACAGACATACCCAACGCACCGGCTGTAGCTAGGAGTAGGAGAGACGAGTCTGGTTATGTTCCTGCGTCCACACTGTTCCGGCCACCTGCCAAAAGCAATGTGATGGAGAAACCGGAAGACCGGAGCACAACTGATGCAGGTGTCAAGCCGGGCACGAGTGACGCAGGTGAAAAACCGGAGCAGACTGCGCCTTTACCCGCAGTGGAAATCCCCAGCATAAATCTGCGCACTTCCAGGCTCCCAGTCAATGTCGGTGTCCCCTACAGCCCAAACAAGAAGATTGTCATGAAAGTTGCGGCTGATACAGCTGACAACACGCCCCGCCCTGCAAATAAGGCCGATCATTCTGTAGCGGCCGATTCAGATATGTTTGTCGATCTTTCACCCTTGGATTCTGCCCCGCAAGTCATTCGTGGTCCGACCAGTAGGAATGAGAGGCACCCAATGGCCTTTACCCCACCGAGCTTCAGCCTTGGCATCAGTCAAGATCAACCGGTGGTGCAAGATCCTATGCCAGTTGCCTTTGCTTTCCCAGGAGGCATGCCCGCAATGATGGCGCAGCCAATGGTCGAGGGCATGAAGGCTGTCAAGTTCGCAGAGCCGATTGTGCAAGGTACACTTGTCATGTCCTTATGATTTTTCTTGTATACATCTTTGTAGTTTGACTTTTGTCCCAATCATATATTTTGGGGGTTCTCACTTGTGATGACAACTGACATGTGATGACATGACAACTAGATTTGATGCACCATGTCACCTATATTTTTTTGCTGCCATGCTGCATTTGACATTTGGGCAACCACGTGGCAACTGAAATTGATTCAACATGGCAACTGTAGTTGTTGTCACATGGCAGATATAGTGCATTACACATGGCAACTGGATTTGCCACACCATGTCGCCTGCATTTTTTGTTTCCATGCTGCATTTTTTCATACGACAATCACATGGCAAGTGGAGTTGACACAACATGGCAAATGTAGTTGCTGTGACATGGCAACTACAGTCCAACTAGATGGCAACTACAGTGCAACTACATGGCAATTGTAGTTGCTATGACATGGCCACTGTAGTTGGACCACACATGGCAACTGCCCCACTTTTTCTACCTACATCTCACATCATGCACCCTATCTTCTCACAATCCATCTGTTTTTGATTTTCTAGGTATCCTAACCCACTTTTTTATCATTGCAGCCACCCCTGAGGAGATTTCACCGTCACTTGACGAAGCTTACCGCATGATTGAGGAGGTAGCATTGCAGAGGAGGTCCTCACGAGGGCAAGGGCAATCAAGTTCCAACGTGCCTGCAGATACGGTATCTGCGGATACCATTAGGAGTGCCACTCCTGGTTCTGTGAGGCAGCAGAGGGTACTTCACCCACCTCCCGCGGAATACTACGAGCCCGAATTCAGGGCCACTAAGGAACAGACCCAGCTGTACGATATCGTCAAGCGGTTTGGAAATGCGAGGGCCAGCAGCAAGCACATGAAGGAGCTGAAAGCGTAAATGACCACACCCCATAATCTCTCATTTTGCTTTGCTCCTTTTTACCATTCATCTTCTTCGTACTTTCTATACATGATCCGCTTATGTTTTAGTTCTTTCATATTTTTTTACTTAGTAGGCATGATTATTCCATGTCATATCATTTTCATACAACTTATGTTTGGACAGAACCAAAGTCATTCAATGCGGAGCGACGTACGTCGAGCTGGGTGATCTTGCCAAGTCCGTGAGGCCAAACGGTAAAATATCGACGAATGTAGTTGCATGCGAGATCGACTACATCAACAATCACACCGATGTGTGTGCCGACAAGATAATCATGCATTACAGTGTGACCTGCAAAATATGGGATGGTGACTTCCACCACAAAATCCTGAGGAAGAATTTTGCTCAACACGGTAAATTCAAGCTCACACTAAAGAAATATGTGAGTACTCCTTCCCTGTCTGCAATGTTTTTTCACATGGTGTGATTTTTTGCCATCATCTGCACTTGTGTTTATGTGGCAGATGTTTTCATGTGGCAACAGCTGCCGTGCACACTGACTTCTTGATTTTTGCATCCCGTGCAAACTATGTGGCAACTTGATAGTAAAATACACAACACATTTTGTTTATACATGGACGGCAACTTTCTTTCAACTACCCCCACCCATAACCAAACATTCTACGTGATTCTAATTTTTTTGTCCCTCTGCTGTTCTTTATGTGAACTCTGCTTCTCATTTCTTCACTTTTAAATGCAGGTCATGTTCCCCATGTTCCAGGAGCTTGCACCACATGACCTACACGACAACTGTGGTCACCACTATGCGATCTGTCTTGACCTGAAGAACCAACGTTTTGAAGTGCTTGATTCAATCCGTTCGGAAGCTGATGCAGACTTTACTACGCATGTCGAATTCTTCATTAACAACCTCAAAGAGACATGGAACCGTCACTACGAACATCCAAAGGTCCAGATCAGGCATTTCCCGACCGAGTATGTGGTGACTGCGAAGCAAGGGAACACATAATTTCTTCCTTCCTTTATGTGCCATTTACATCAATCCAACCCCTCTTTCGTTGTCACATCTGAATTGAAGTCTATCTTTGTTATGACTGTCCTTTTTGCGTGTTCACCTGACTCTTTTCCTCGTACAGGACGGACTGTGGCTTTCGCGGTCCGGAGCACGCGAGTTCGTGGAGGAAGCTGTCAAGAAAGTCATCAAGAAGTACTAGTGATCACGTGGCGTTACACACCGGACGCATACCTTACATTCTGTTGCCGAGGAATGTAAGGTACTATCTCTTTGTTTCTCGTTGAAAACTATGTTTGTGTGCTATGTTATGACTGCAACCCCGCGTAGCCTAACTATGTAGTGGTGGTGTGTGAGCGACATTTGAATAGTTTCTGTAATATATGTGTGGACGTGAACCTATTTTAGGCGTTACAGCAGATATGTTTTTATGTTTATCCTTATTACAATGGTTTCATCGTTTCTAGCACCGATTTGCTGTTTCGAATGCGTCTATGATGTTTTAAAAAAGATGGCAAATGTAGTTCATCAGACATGGGTAGTGAAAGTCATCGTCGTTTTTCATTTTGGCTGTTTTGCTTCTTCTTTTTCATCGCTAACTGCACCGGCTAGCATGGGTAGGTTGATCATGTAGCCACAACCTTTGCTGCGGTTTATGCACGTTACACTTTTTCCAACTTGTTTCCCATACATTTGCACACAACACACTATGTGTCTCTAAACCGCGTCGTATTGTCATGGAAATATATGCCATGCAGAGTCATTACAAATACCATGGCATATTTTCAGTACAGCTAACATGGCAGATACAGTACAAACAACATGGAAGATCCAGCATAATTAACATGGCAGATACAGTACAACTAAAATGGCAGATCCAGTACAACTAGCATATCATATTTAGTATAAAATAGCATGTCATATTTAGTATAAAATAGCATGGCATATTTAGTATAAAATAGCATGGCAGACCAACTACACATAACATGGCAGATTAACTACACATAACATGGCAGATTAAGTACCCATAACATGGCAAATGCATTTATCCATTCAATGAATTTTCCTTCCATTTCTGATGCCCCTCAAGAGTCATTCTCCCATTTTTTTTTAAAAAAAATTCTCATCATCTAGGGTACAAAACAAAATGTCCACAAGGACCATGTCACATCGCCCCAATTTTTGCTCATGGATTGCCCGCCCCTTTCTTTGTTTTCTTGTGTTTTGCTTGGATCTCCAATCCTGACTTGTACCTTATCTCTCTTGGATGACCCTTTGTGATAGAACGGGGTGGGTTCCTGACCTGGGTCTGTGTGCTTGCTGTTCCAGATCCTATCTCCGAGTTTTCAGATGATGGCCCCGTGGATGAAGGCACACTTGATGTGCGGGGGAACCGGTGTAAGGCTTCCTCAGCTTTCCTCTTCTTGATCTCATCAAGCTCTCTTTTCAGTGCCTTCCTGTGTTTTTCTGCGACTCTCGCTGTCTCATCATTCTTGCACGCTTCATCAATTAGCTCAGCATAGTTCTTTGTCAGCACAACGTGCCTCACGGCTTCCATGGTTGACTCAGGTCTCTTGTCATGCACAGCCAGAACTGCGTGTGTTGTCTACGGCGCCAACGCGTCGTCAGTGTCCCAAGTCCATCGCCGCCTTATGAAATGGCGGGGCATCCGTGTCACAACGTTCATGTCCATTACTTTTAGTATGTGACATCACACAATGCCGTCCCGTTCGAACTTGCAGCATTGGCAGTAGTACTCGCCTTCGCCTATCGAGGATTTGACGAAGTAGTTCCTTCCTTTGTCCGGGTCTTCAGGTTCTAAATCTGACATGCCCAAAATAGAACACACCTTGAACGTATGTTCGTCCACCTGGAAAGCCGTGAACATGCTGACACGCTTTATTTCTTCCTAGAATCTGCAAGTTTTGTGTGTTTTCTGTTAAACTATCGTGCACTCTTTTCTTGTACCACCTTATTTTGTCATGGAAATAGAAATACATTTTGTTTGAAGATGGCAAACATAGTTCATTGAACATGGCAAATATAGTACATTGAACATGGCAAATGCAGTACACTAGACATGGCAAATGCAGTACACTAGACATGGCAACTGTAGTACATTTTCAACTGGACATCGTCATTTTTCCACACCAACATTCCCCAATGGAAGCACATTGCATAAAACATGGCAACTGCCCTTTTATTTAAACATGGCATCTACAGTTGAGTAAACATGTCAATTGCATTTCAACAAACATGGCAGATGCATTTTATTAAACATGGCAACTGCATTTCGGCATATGTGTCGCCAATATAACATTTTTTCCAGTTGACATTAGCATTTGCATGCCAACGTGCCCCAATGGAAGCACAGTGCATTAAACATGGCAACTGAACTTCATTCAACAAGGAAAATGCACCCGAGCAAGCATGGCAAAACAGAATTTTCATTGAACATGGCAACATGCAGCTGAGTAAGCATGGCAAACAGTATTTCATTAAACATGGCAACTGCACATCATGGCAACTGCATTGCACTCTATAAGGCACCTACTGACTTGGTGCTTTTTCTGCAAATAAGACTGTAACGCAACTGACTTACTTGTTAAAGATCTTGTTGGTGTATATCTTGCTCATTTGCCTCTCTATCGGTAAATACGTTAGCAATTTTGGCTGCTTTAGTGCCGTGGTCGCTTCTTGCTGTAGCTCAGATCCCAGAATTTTTTGTTGCAAAGCTGTGTACTGCTTGGCAAACTGTAGCAATGAGTTGCCAGGGCTGACGTACCGCTTCAAAACAGCATTGAACCCCTCGCTGCGCTGCGTAGTCTGCAGAAAGGGGAAGAAGCACTGCATGAAGTAGGCCGGCACCCAGTACATTCGCTTCTCCCACAGGCTAACAAGAGTCTCGTTGTCTTGGACTTGATGTGTTTCAGTCATGGCCATCCAGCTCCTTTCAAACTCCTCCACCGTCAAGCTGTGGTCCACGCACAGCTCGAATGCCTTGTGCAGCTCTGGACGGTCAGCAAAGAACGGTCCTAGCGTCTCCTCAGCCTTCTTTATAATGTGCCACCTGCAGTGCCTGTGCACTGCCAACGGAAAGACCTCCTCTATGCCTGCACGCATGCTGAAATCTTGGTCTGTTATTATGTTCATCGGAGCAAGTCCATCCATGCACTCCAAGAAGGTCTTGAACAGCCAAACATACCCATTCGTGTCTTCGTTCCGGACGAGCCCGCAGCCGAACTGCAACGACTGATTGTGGTTATTTATTCCTATGAACGGAGCGCATGGCATCTTGTACATATTGGTGAGGTACGTCGCGTCGAATGAAATGCAATCTCGGAAATGTTTGTAGGCTCTCCTTGCAGCACCATCCACCCAATACATGTTCCTGACACGGTCCTCATCGTCCAACCTTATCCTGTAGAAGAAAGCTGGATCTTCCTTCGCTTTTTCATCGAAGTAGGCCATTATGGCCTCTATGTCTGCCAACTTGCTCTCTCTATGGTACTTGGCCTGTAGGTTTGTGACGTCAGCTGGTATGTACGGCATGCTACTCAGAGTCCCCTTTTTGCTGTGGATGAGAGATAGTATCTGTACCATTCTTGATGGACCGACGTTACAATCATGTAGCAGCTTTACGAATTGCCTTTCGACGGGGGTGAACCCTCTGTGGGCGGTCAGAAATTTTACCAGGTCAAACTTCTTTATGAGTTGGTGGTTGTGCTCGTCAAAATATTCATTGACCACCCACTGTTCTCCATCTACGTTTAGCTTACAACGGACAAGGCACTCAGTCTTGAGAATGAAACCTCTCTTTCGTGCCGGAAGGACAGGCGCAACACCTTTCCCCTTCTTGTTCCTCCGTGCCTTGTGGCACCTCATCTCACCTCTGCTGTACTCGTTAGTTTTCTTAATTTTCCTATGGTACTCGGTGTTGACCGCAAATCCATGGAACTTTGCATATGTCTGGTAGTATTCCTTTACTTGTTCGAACGATTCAAATCTCTGCCCAATGTACGGTGGCTGAGGTACCACGATCTCTGATTGCCCACCATCTTCATCCCCTTGTGCGTCGTCGTCAGTTTCATCATTCACTTCAGTATCAGTGGCAGTTCCATCTACTTGAGTGTTGCCAGTGCTTGTGTTCAAAGGGTGCTTGTCGGCATTACTGGAATGATTGCCATTCCCGACTCTGACTCGAAATTGTTTGCGGCATGATTGTCTGCTGGCTGGTGGAACGCGTCTTCCGTGCGCTCAGAGCTCCCCGCCGTAAATGTCCCCGCGCCGCTGTTCAGTGTAGTTATAGGCCCTGTAATAGAAAAAACAGGTACAAGAGTAAGATTTTTGTTTGGATAGCATGTGTATCACAACGGATCACACCATCTTCGAGTGATTTGGCATGACATCATTTCAAACAGCAAGCCGTGAGTCTGCACGTGGACATGTATGGCAGCTGTAGCTGTCCAGTCATGGCAGCTACTGTTCAACAAACATGGCAACTATTTGTTTTGCCTACAAATAACTACAAATAACAAATGTAGCGCTGTTTTTTGTGGTTCAGTTTTTTTCCTTATCTTGTTGTGCTGCATTTGACCATCTTGTGTGGTCTGTGACACCATAATGACGTGCTCCACCTGCAATTTGTGAAGCTTGCCACGAGACGTTTGCCGGGTTACCACCAGCGTAATAACCTGAAAGCATAGTAGTGGTTGGTCAATTCATGGCAAATGCAGTTTTGTGCTAGCATGGAAACTGCAGTTGCCCCTGATGTGGCAACTGCAGTTTTACTGGCATGGCAACTGTAGTTGCATCAGTATGGCAACCACAGTTGTTCCTTCATGGCAACTGTAGTTGCCATGGCATGGCAAATGTAGTTGCACTGGCATGGCAACTGCAGTTGTTCCTCCATGGCAACTGCAGGTGTCCAGGGATGGCAACAACAGTTGTCCAGGGATGAGAAGTGTAGTTTTTAATTCATGGCAACTGTAGATGTCCAGTCATGGCAATTATAGTTGTCAACTATGCTCCTTCTGCTAATTGAGCATCCGCAACTTCACTTTTTTATGGACTCACCTGTGTATGACGTCGATGGCAGGTACATGGGTGCTGCCTGATGCCACGTGCTGCATGAAGGCTCTGCATTTTCACCCGTGATAACTCGTGAGTCCTTTTGCCAGTTTTTTTGCATGTTCATTTTTCATGTCCACAGCAGTATGTGCTCTTTTTTCGTTTTGCATTACCTTGATTAGCCATACTAGCTAGTTGAAGTTGGCTGCCCGTACATTTGTCAGTGTTAGCGCCTTGTGACTGAACTTGCCACGGGGGCCCCCTATGAGTGTTTTGGTCATAAGAACCTGCGAAAAAATGACAGTGTATGACATAAGTAGAATGTCATCTTCATCGTTGCGAAGATGGCAACTGTTCTCTTCTTTTGTTATCACGCATCATACCTACGCCTGCATACTGTTCTAGTAGTGGCAGCAACGGCCCTGCAGAGATGAGTTGACTGTACTCTGATGCATTCCAAGGGGGCGTTTCTGGCCTTTGAGAACCCCAAGCATCAGCGCCATCTTCGTGATTCATTCTTTCCGTGTCTCGCTTCTTTCCGATGTGTTCTCAATCACTGGATGAACAAGAAGGCATCAACAATCCACAAGAATTGTATTCTTCTGCTGCTTGCACATAGAAGATAGGGATGGCAAGCAACAGGTCAAAATAGGTGGCAGCTACTGACAACGAAAGGTGGCAACTGTCGTTATACACAAGTGGCAATTAATTTTTCCCACCCCCTTCATTCCAAAAATTGTCCTTCCTGCCCTTTTTTAGGGATTCCTACTCATCCATTTCATACCCAACTACTTGCGTCAATTAAACTATGAACTTAAGTTAATCTCAAACGTAGTACATGGCAGATCTGGTGTATTCTGCCTGGCAACTGCGAATATACACTGAACCATGCAGTGTTCTACCCCTATAGCATGGACCCAGTACAAGATCGGGAGATTTTCAACCTTAAGGATGAGAAGGATGAGATCGGGAGATTTCACCTGGTTTTAGATGATCGTCTCTGGAGGGCTGGGTTGGAGTGGGGGGCTGGGGGTGGGGAGGGTTGGGGTGTGGTTTGCGGTGCGAGCGCCCTACGGATCTGCCCTGGTTGCCATGGCAACTAGAGATGGCCGGCGACGGAGGTCGGGGTTCGAGAGATGGGGGACGATGGCGGCAGACGAGAGAGGGGATGGATCGGAGGCCGGGAACGGCTGGGTCGTGCGGGCAGCGGGTCGTCTGGCCCGGATGGGGCAGTGCGGGCGGGGTTGCCACACACCGGACGTGCGGGCCGTGCTTTTGTGCGCGCGGACGTGGTCGTGCGGGCCGGTTCCCGTCCATGCCACACGAGGCGTGCGGGCGGTTTCCCGTCCATGCCTCACGTGTGGCAGTTATTCGGACCCTTTTGATATGCTATTATTTTGAGTATGGGTCTGTCTAGGACACATCTAAATGTGACATAGTTATATCACATCTAAGCTGATTTTCACTCTGTTTGCGGTCTATTTTTTTTGTCCTAGTTTTTTTTTGTTTCTTGTTGCTTCATTATATATTTGTGGGAAGTTAGATATGACATCCTTAAAAAACATTTAAATATGAATTAGACAAACTGTTTGAGTATACAAATATTGTGTTCATTTCGAGGGACATTTTAAGGGTCACGTCCTCGACTCAGCGCAGTTCCGAATACGAGTCTGAAATCCGAATTTGGTCCGGACCATACCTTCCACTTTTATTATAAATATATGAGAGCATGTCCTTCACTTTGCAGCACGAGAACAATCGCCCGATCATGACGTTGACGCCGATCTCGCTGGTTGGCCCGACGCCGGCCGACCACGAGAGCTCCAGCCGGTTAGAGAATCTTCTCCGTGAGGCCGGCCTGTACGAGACCTCCGATGAGCTGGCGGTCCGCGAGGAGGTGCTGCGCGATCTCCAAGCCATCGTCGACCGGTGGGTGAAGCGCGTCACCGCTCAGCGAGGGTTTCCCGACGGCATGGCTGAGCAGGCCACCGCCCTTCTGATTCCCTTCGGTTCGTACCGTCTCGGCGTTCACGGCCGCGGCTCCGACATCGACGCCCTCGTCGTCGGCCCCTCCTACATCGACCGCGACCGCGACTTCTTCGCCGTGCTTGGCGGCGTGCTGGCGGAGACGGAGGCCGTGACGGAGCTGCAGCCTGTGCCTCGCGCGCACGTGTCCGTCATCAAGATGAGCTTCCGCGGCGTGCAGGTGGACCTCCTCTACGCCGGCGTGTGCCTGCCCGTGGTGCCCAGGGACCTCGACCTGCGCGACCGCTCCGTTTTCCGCGGCATGGACCTGGCCTCCGCGCGCAGCCTCAACGGCGTGCGCGTCGCCGACGAGCTCCTGCGTCTCGTCCCGGACGCCGGCGCCTTCCGCACGACGCTGCGGTGCATCAAGCACTGGGCCAAGGCGCGGGGCGTCTACTCCAACGTGATGGGGTTCCTCGGCGGCGTGGGCTGGGCGATCCTGGTGGCGCGCGTGTGCCAGCTCTACCCCAACGCCGCGCCGAGCATGCTGGTGCCGCGCTTCTTCAAGATCTTCGCGCAGTGGAAGTGGCCCAACCCGGTGCTGCTGCGGGACATCGAGCACGACGACGGCGGCGAGCTCGCGCTCCGGCTGCCCGTCTGGGACCCGCGGCGGAACCCGCGCGACAAGAGCCACATCATGCCCGTCATCACGCCGGCCTACCCATGCATGAACTCGTGCTACAACGTCTCGCACCCCACCCTGCGGACCATCACGGAGCAGCTCCAGATCGGCAACGGCATCTGCCAGGAGATCCTCAAGGGCGGCGGCGCCGGCGGGTGGGACGCGCTGTTCCAGCCGTTCCAGTTCTTCAAGGCGTACAAGAGCTACCTGCAGGTGGACGTGAAGGTCGCCGGAGGGGAGGCCGACCTCCGGGAGTGGAAGGGGTGGGTGGAGTCGCGGCTGAGGCAGCTGGTGAACAGGGTCGAGATGGCCACGGCAAGCATGCTGCTCTGCCATCCCAACCCGAAAGCCTACGCCGCCAAACCCCATGATCTCCACTGCACGTCAACCTTCTTCGTGGGCTTGTCCAAGCCACAGCAGCAGCAGCAGCCCCAGGTGCCGTTCGACCTACGCGTGACGACGGAGGGGTTCAAGCAGGAGGTGTACACGTACGAGTTCTGGAGGCCCGGGATGGAGCTGGAGGTCTCGCACACCCGGAGGAGGGACCTGCCGTCCTACGTGCTCGAGCAGATCCTCCCGGCTGGGCATCTCAAGAGGAAGCGCGTCGCCGAGAACAACTCTTCTCCTCCGTTGTCGTCTGCTTCCGGCGAGGTCAAGAAGGTGGCGGCGGCCGGCGGAACCGGATCGGCGCCTGAGAGGAAGAGGCAATGCTGTCCCAGCAGCAACATCCTTCCCAGCGCTTCAGTACAGGGCGTTGTGTGAGAGCAGATGAGCATTCAGAGCAATCACAGGAACTAGCCAAGCTTCAGTAATCACAGGAGCTGATGCACATCTTGACCGGCATGATCAAGCCAAGGGAAGCCGAAGTCTTCAAGCATACCAGCATGTCAGGGAGATGGCATGATCCAGTGGGAGACAGAGAGAAGGGCAGACTCTGCGTCCGGCGGAACATCGTGTACAGAGTCAGATATGTGTAGCATAGCTTTGTCAGAGGAACAATTTTGTATGATATACTATAAAGTTATCAACTATGTACTCAAAACTTTTGGCAGCACCACAGAATATAAACATTGTATTGTGGATGTTTATGTTCTTGCTTAGCTCCTTCAGTGCAAGTCTTCGATGTTAAGTCAGAGCTCCTGCCATGGTTTCGCTCTTATGTAAATTTTATCATAATTGTGCTATTATTGAATAAAACATAGAAATAATAGTTTTGCTAAAGCACATCTAGATGTGTCATAAATATTGCACATCTAAGTCATATGTCATTGATCTTACATTAAGATTCATGTGAATATTTTCTTTCTCTTTTTTCTTTTTCTCTTTATGCTTGATTCACTCACTTAGATGTGCAATAACTAGAGCACATCTAGATGTGCCCTAGACACACCCTAGAAATAAAGCATATCTTGCCATTGTGATATGTTCCAACAAATATACTAGGTACGGTAATTTTGGGTAGTAGTAGTTGGGACTTCAATCCTATGTATCCTTCCTCATCAACTAAATTGACATCCACTCCTTTGGTATGCTAATCTTCAAGGTGCAAAGATCAACCTATTAAAAGAGTGAACGTAGCAACCTATCGGCAGACTGAATGAAACATAAAAGAAAACGGGGACTTCACGGTTGAGATACCGCACTAGCCCCCTTGTTCTTCTCGTATCTGCAACTTCTCCAGTGACATCCTTCTTCCCCGAAGGTATTCAAAATTATGTATAGGGCCCCTTTAGGGTGTATGTAGATGAAATTTAATTAAATCACATTAAAAATGACCTTACCCTTGTTTCTTCCCATCTCCACGTTTTTTTTCCCTTGTCATATGTTGATTTTGTGTTGTTAGTGTGTTGTTGTTGTCTAAGTTATCGACTGAGCGTTCCGCCAAAATTGGTAGGGTTCTTTTGATCGCATTTTTCTCCGGGGTTGTATCTAGGCTGGGCTTTTCTTCTTCTTTTTGTTGTTGGGTTATGTTGTATCCACAAGTGACGAAAATAATCCAGGTGAAGAATCTAGGCATTTTAAACCAATTCCAAAATCTAGATTTTCTTCTTCTTTAAAATATTCATTCTGTATTAAAAATGTACTATGTGCGTTTTACGTATGTTCAACATTTATTCGGATAAATGTTAATAGTATATTTAAACAACGCGTATCAAAAAATGTTCGGTTTGTATCCGAAAAATGTTCAACGCATGTTAAAAAGTAAACACATATTTTGGAAAGGATAAAAAAAGAAAAAAAACATAAAAAGGAAAACTGATGAAATTCAATAGAGAAAAACACATAACAGAAAAAAGAAATATAATCACGTAGAACCTTGCGAAACCGGCCAAAACTATGTGGAAGGTTTCATGAACCAGTCCTAAAAATCTTCACAAAACCGCTCGGTACAAATTATTGGATCGACCCACTTTCAACTATCTCTGTAGACAAGCGCGTGAGTTCATCTCGCAGTAATGGATGCATAGCATCAGGGGTTTCTATCGTCTAAGTTACTTGAGCATCCCACCAAATTGGGATGGGCCTTTTGATGTGCAATTTTTTCTAGGACTCTATCTAGGTTGAGCTTTCTCTTATTTTGCTTGTTAGGTTGTAACATTTTTACAAGTGACGAAAAAAACCCAGGACAAAAAAGAACTCACAATATTTAATACAGCTGAAACATTTTCCAGAAACATGTCTACAATTTTTTAATACACATCAAACATTTACCAAAAATATATTGATTTTTTTAAAATGCACTAGCACTTTTTAAAGTTTTATGGCAACTTATTTTGTTTCTTTCATTTCTTTTTTTAAATGGGAAAATAAATATAAAAAACATCAACTTGAAGAAATATATAATGGAACTTCTGCGGGCCAATAGGAGCGCCCTATATGAAAATAAAAACCAATTGCTTAAAGAGGTACGCAGGAACGCAATATATACGAATTCTAGCTCGTCAATGTACGCCAACTATAGTGTAGGCCGAAGTTCAAAAAAAACTATAGTGTAGGCCGGTGGATAGCGGAAAAATATCTGTTGCACCGGAGCTTGTGGTGCTACCAGTGCACCGAACTCACATTTGTGCTTTTAAAATGTTCAAAAAATTCTCAAAAAATTTAGCAGACTCACACAACATCATTGTAGGTTGTTATAAAATTTCAAGTCAAAATTTGAAACATAACTCGAAAAACAAAAATGACAAATTCAACACTGAATAGTGCTTAACATAACTTGGGCTTTAGATTTGGCCCATTTATCACACTGATATCAAATTTGTCGTTTTTGTATCTCACAAAATATATCATATTTTCATACGAATTTTTGTAACATCATACATTGACGTTGTGTTAACATGCTAGAATTATTTCATATTTTTTAAAATATTTTATGACATCCGGTGCACCGGTAGCACCACAAGTGCGGGTACACCGGATACATTCCCGGTGGATAGCTTGAGTGGGAGAAGCAATCCGCCGTGAGGTAGCAGGTTTGCTTCTCCACTTATAATTTGTTTTTAATTATAAATTTGTTTTTCTTTGCCATATTGACACGTGGAAACCATAACTCTAATCTAGGGGGCTTTCTATGTAATTAAATAAAATCTAAGGCGGTTTTCTGAAGAAAAAAACTTTTTGGCGTACACGAAACGTATGTGAGATGTTTCGCAGGACCGGTCCGCCAATTTGAAGGACGATATTGAAGCGGTATTCTCAAGTACTAGGACCGTATTGAAGTAGTTTATGAGTTTGAGGACCATTACGGACATTGCCACCAAGCTTAAAGACCATACGTGCATTTTACTCAAGTTTTTTTTAAATAAAAAATAGATTGGCGAAGTAGACAGAGCACAATCCAGCATGGATTTGCTTGCCTTGTCGCGCCCTTGGCGGCAGTGCGGGCACGCGACGCCTGCTCCAGCGTGAGGGGAGGAGATGGAGGCTATGGCGCGAGCTCGAGTGGTGCTCCTGCTCAAGCACGCGCCCTACCTCCGCGCTCGGTCGCCCCGCCCGCACCCTGCTGGCTGCGTCTGCGCTCTGCTCGCCGCGCTCTAGCCCCGTGCCCGCGCCCCGCTCGCCACCCTCTGCTCGCCGCCCTCTACTCGCCACCCCGGCTCGCCGCACCCGTGCCCTGCCGCTGCGCTCGGCCGCCGCTTGCCCTCGGCCGCCGCTTGCCCTTGCCTTGCCGCACGCACCCTATTCCGCCCGCAGCTGTCGTCGCCTCGAGCTCGCGCCGCCCCACCCCGTAGCTGCCGCCGCCTCGAGTTTGCGTCGCCCCACACCTCGTCGCTGCCGCCCGTCCGCCCGCTCTCCCCACAGCTCACCTCTTTGCTGCTCGTCTGCGCGCCGAGCGTCGCTCCGTAGCCATCGGCCTAGAACGATGGGTGGATGGTGGGCAAAAAAGGAGGAGAGAGAGAGTGCGGTGTGGTGGGTCTCTTTGTTTGGATGACAAATGTGCCATCATCTGCATGCAGCAGACACAGCCGTACGTACACGGGGATGCATAGAACGTCCGACTTGTGTTCGTTTTGGACCCAAATCACGAACAAATTTGGTCCTGGGTTAAATGAACACAAAATGAACGAAAAATGAGATGGGGTCTGCGGTTGGGTCATTTTTTTGTCCGTTTGCTCCAAACGGACACACACAGACAAAATGAGGTCTAGCGTTGGAGTTGGCCTTACGGCTGCGTCTCTCCCTTCTGATCTCAGATCGTGGATCTGGAGGAGCATCATGTGTGCAGGGTCGCCGCCCTCCGCCGCGCATCAGCATGGCTGTTGAGCTATTGTTCGGTGATTTGGGGGCATTTAGCGGACCGGACCTGTGCGAGGAGTCGGCTCGGCAGAACATTGAATCTGAACCATGTGATTAGATGGCTGTGACAGCCTGATTTTTGCCCCTCCTTTATTTGTCTGATTTTCAGTTGGATTGATTTTGAAATTTGGAGTTTTGAATCTTTTCATATGAACTTAAACACTTGGGTACCCCTTGGCTTTCACCCAAGTGTCCCATTTCCCTCTCTAACCATCATTCCCACTCTGGTTCATCTCAAAATAATTATTGGAATATTTTTCTTAAATGAAAAATATTCATTTCCCTCTCTTAAACCCTAGCTACATAAATGTGCTCCATAGCAACTCCAATTTTTCTTGACCATAAAAATTTGAGAAAATTTATAAATATTCTTGGAACCCTAGGGCACCCTCCTAAGCAAAAATATTGCATAACTTTTTGGAATATTTTTGCTACAGAAAATATTTTCTGTTCTGGACAGAAATGGTGGCTTCTACAACAACTACTATTTTACTAGCTCCAATGTAGCTGATTTTTCTTGTGCATCATCACCTTAGTAGATGATTGCTACCCTCCAAAGCTCAGCTCCCAACTCCCAGCCGTTTGACCTCAGTAACCTCTCAAAGTTACTGATCAGAAACTTACTAGGCTTGTGAAATCTTTTCTACTGCGTCTGGATCCAAACCAAAGTGTGGTAATATTCAAAACTACCACGAACAATATGCCAGACATGAAGTTTGGGCTTAGGTCAGCCTGAGGTCAGAGTTCAAGCGGTGACCGCGTTTGTCCAGGCATGCTGGCATACGGCCGACGCGCGCTGCGACGCGCCCGAGCCTCTGTTGATCGCGTGCTCGCTACCCCGTCTGCCTAAGCGTGCCAAACCTCGCCACCATCTTTTTCATAGCCCCCTTAACTCTCCCCTGGCACTCGCCGACGCCGGAGCTCGCCGCAGCGAGCACGGGCACGATCCAGCCAACGAAATATATCGTTGACCGGGTCATGGTGCCACTTAATCGAGTTTTTCCCAGTGCAACCACATTTGCATGTATGGGAAGGCCTTTATTCGGTCTGTTGTCATGCCTCTGGTCGGTGCCTCCAACTAGGGAAGGTTATGGGCATGCGGTGCCCTGGCCGGTAAGCAGACATAACCTTGTGTGCCCGTTGTTGAAATTTTTGGTACCGGTCCCGTGAGGGACGTTTATGTTTTGGCCACGACGGTGGTCGTTGTGTCTTTGGTCACGGGGCCACCAGGACTAGCCCAGTTGGGAGTGGGTCGGAGTGGTCGAGAGAGTGTCATGGCAATGGAGGGGTTTCATCGGAATGCCGTTGGTCCACCCGAATGGGAGTACGAGGCCATGGGTTCCGTGGTGTGGGTACAGTGCGCTACCTCTGCAGAGTGTATTAATCTATCGATAGCCGAGTCCACGGT
This sequence comes from Triticum aestivum, assembly GCF_018294505.1. Taxonomy (NCBI): domain Eukaryota; kingdom Viridiplantae; phylum Streptophyta; class Magnoliopsida; order Poales; family Poaceae; genus Triticum; species Triticum aestivum. The sequence continues at coordinate 704,816,774 of NC_057797.1, read as the reverse complement.
TACGGACACGCTGATACGTCTCCAACATATCTATAATTTTTGATTGCTCCATGCTATATTATCTACTGTTTTGGACTATACTGGGCTTTATTTTCCACTTTTATATTATTTTTGGGACTACCTATTAACCGGAGGCCCAGCCCAGAATTGCTGTTTTTTGCCTATTTCAGTGTTTCGAAGAAACAGAATATCAAACGGAGTCCAAACAGAATAAAATCTTCGGGAACGTGACTTTCTCACCGAACGTGATCCAGGAGACTTGGACCCTACTCCAAGGAGTCAAAGAGGAGGTCACGAGGGTGGGGGGCACGCCCCCCTAGGGCGCCCCCTGCCTCGTGGGCCCCTCGGTGCTCCACCGACGTACTCCTTCCTCCTATATATACATACGTACCCCCAAACGATCAGAACAGGAGCCAAAAACCTAATTCCACCGCCGCGACTTTCTGTATCCACGAGATCCATCTTGGGGCCTGTTCCGGAGCTCCGCCGGAAGAGTGCCGTCATCACGGAGGGCTTCTACATCATCCTAGCTCCTCCGATGAAGTGTGAGTAGTTTACCTTAGACCTTCGGGTCCATAGTTAGTAGCTAGATGGCTTCTTCTCTCTTTTTGGATCTCAATACAAAGTTCTCCCCCTCTCTTGTGGAGATCTATTCGATGTAATCTTCTTTTTGCGGTGTGTTTGTTGAGATCGATGAATTGTGGGTTTATGATCAAGTCCATCTATGAATAATATTTGAATCTTCTCTGAATTCTTTTATGTATGATTGGTTATCTTTGCAAGTCTCTTCGAATTATCCGTTTGGTTTGGCCAACTAGATTGGTAGTTCTTGCCATGGGAGAAGTGCTTAGCTTTGGGTTCGATCTTGCGGTGTCCTTTCCCAGTGACAGAAGGGGCAGCAAGGCACGTATTGCATCGTTGCCATCGAGGATAACAAGATGGGGTTTATTTCATATTGCATGAATTTATCTCTCTACATCATGTCATCTTGCTTAAGGCGTTACTCTGTTTTTAACTTAATACTCTAGATGCATGCTGGATAGCGGTCGATGAGTGGAGTAATAGTAGTAGATGCAGAATCGTTTCGGTCTACTTGTCACGGACGTGATGCCTATATACATGATCATGCCTAGATATTCTCATAACTATGCTCAATTCTGTCAATTGCTCAACAGTAATTTGTTCACCCACCGTAGAATACTTATGCTCTTGAGAGAAGCCACTAGTGAAACCTATGGCCCCCGGGTCTATTCTCATCATATCAATCTCCATCACTTTAATCTTGCTTTGCTTTTTACTTTCTTTTACTTCTTACTTTGCATCTTTATACCAAAATACCAAAAATATTATATCTATCAGATCTCACTCTCGTAAGTGACCGTGAAGGGATTGACAACCCCTAATCGCGTTGGTTGCGAGTAGCTATCATTTTGTGCAGGTACGAGGGACTTGAGCGTGGCCTCCTACTGGATTGATACCTTGGTTCTCAAAAACTGAGGGAAATACTTATGCTACTCTGCTGCATCATCCCTTCCTCTTCGGGGAAAACCAACGCAAGCTCAAGACGTAGCAAGAAGGATTTCTGGCGCTGTTGCCGGGGAGTCTACGCAAAAAGTCAACATACCAAGTACCCATCACAATCCCTATCTCTCGCATTACATTATTTGCCATTTGCCTCTCGTTTTCCTCTCCCCCACTTCACCCTTGCCATTTTATTCGCCCTCTCTCTCTCTATCCCCCTCTCCTTTCCATTTGCCTCTTGTTTGCTCGTGTGCTAGTTTGTTTGCTTGTCGTCATGGCTAGTCTCATATCTTCTCCGTTGTCTCCCGAGAGTGAAGTTCTAAATTTTAAACAAAGGGAGGGAGAAAATCTAAAAGATGCTTGGTATAGAATTTGCAATGCTCAAAATAGATCTACCAGAAGCAATCTACCTTAGTTCTTCTCCGCAATTTTTATGTAGGTGTTAATCCTTGGTATAGATATATCCTCGATACCATTACCGGAGGGAACTTCTTGGGTAGCCATACTTTTGATTCTTATAATGCTATGCTAAATTTATTTGGCTCACCACCTCTTTTGGTTAATGGAACCATGTTAACTTTGGAGCATGTTATGCAAAGACTTGAAATTATTGAAAATAAAGTTGCTACTATTGAATTAATTGAAAATCTAGATAAAAAGATCCACAATCAAATTACTCAATATGGATCTAAGGTAGGAATGACTCTGAAAAATATTAAGGAAAAGGGAACCATAGTTAATGAGAAGATAAACTTAGATTCTACTAGAATTGATAAACTCGAGGGTATCATTACAAACTTGGGAACCGCTTTTTCTTCCGTAAAGAATACTCCAAGTCCTCCTACTAAAATTGCCAAGCTTATGTATGTTCCTAAAAATAAGGGTGAATCATCTAGTAAGGAAACTGCGGATCTTAAATCTATAAGTATTCATCCCAATCTTTTTGCTATCATTAAGGAACCGATTGCTACAAATGAATTTTTCGATCTTGTGCCTAAAAGTTTGATAATCACTAGAAAGAAAGAAATTCCTAAGGGAAATAGATGCCTCATCGAAGAATTGCCTACCAAAGATGGCAATACCTAGATCTATCCTCGCTTTTATGCCTAGCTAGGGGCGTTAAACGATAGCGCTTGTTGGGAGGCAACCCAATTTATTTTTATTCCTTGCTTTTTTCTCCTGATTAGTAATAAATAAATTATTTAGCCTCTGTTTTGGTTGTGTTTTTTGTGTTTAATTAGTGTTTGTGCCAAGTAGAACCGTTGGGAAGACTTGGGGAAAGTCTTGTTGAACTTGCTGTAAAAAACAGAAACTTTAGCGCTCACAAGAACTGCTGTCATTTTTATTTGAAGAGTGCTATTTAGTTAATTATTTTTGAAGATGATTAATAGATAAATTCCTCACGTCCAGAAATTTATTTTAGAATTTTTGGGGTTCCAGATCTTGCGCTAGCTACAGATTACTACAGACTGTTCTGTTTTTGACAGATTCTGTTTTTCGTGTGTTGTTTGCTTATTTTGATGAATCTATGGTTAGTAAAATAGTTTATAATCCATAGAGAAGTTGGAATACAGTAGGTTTAACACCAATATAAATAAAGAATGAGTTCATTACAGTACCTTGAAGTGGTATTTTGTTTTCTTTCGCTAACGGAGCTCACGAGTTTTCTATTTTGAGTTTTGTGTTGTGAAGTTTTCAAGTTTTGGGTGAATTCTTTTGATGGATTATGGAACAAGGAGTGGCAAGAGCCTAAGCTTGGGGATGCCCATGGCACCCCCAAGATAATCCAAGGACACCAAAAAGTCAAAGCTTGGGGATGCCCCGGAAGGCATCCCCTCTTTCGTCCACTTCCATCGGTAATTTACTTGGAGCTATATTTTTATTCACCAACATGATATGTGTTTTGCTTGGAGCGTATTGTATTATTTGTGTCTTTGTGTCTTAGTATGCCACAATCATCCTTGCTGTACACACCTTTTGAGAGAGCATACATGAATTAAAATTTGATAGAATACTCTATGTGCTTCACTTATATCTTTTGAGCTAAGTAGTTTTGCTCTATGTGCTTCACTTATATCTTTTGAGCTAAGTAGTTTTGCTCTATGTGCTTCACTTATATCTTTTAGAGCACGGTGGTGGATTTGTTTTAAAGAAACTATTGATCTCTCATGCTTCACTTAAATTATTTTGAGAGTCTCTTAATAGCATGGTAATTTGCTTAATAATAATATGCTTGGTATTCAAGATTTGTGAAACTTTCTTTTGAGTGTGTTGAATACTAAGAAAAGATTGAAGCATGATAATTGTTTTGAGATATGGAGGTGATAATATTAAAGTCATGCTAGTTGAGTAGTTGTGAATTTAAAGAATACTTGTGTTAAAGTTTGTGATTCCCGTAGCATGCACGTATGGTGAACCGTTATGTGATGAAGTCGGAGCATGATTTATTTATTGATTGTCTTCCTTATGAGTGGCGGTCGGGGACGAGCGATGGTCTTTTCCTACCAATCTATCCCCCTAGGAGCATGCGCGTAATACTTTGCTTTGATAACTTCTAGATTTTTGCAATAAGTATATGAGTTCTTTATGACTAATGTTGAGTCCATGGATTATACGCACTCTCACCCTTCCACCTTTGCTAGCCTCTCAAATACCGCGCACCTTTCGCCGGTATCATACACCTACCATACACCTTCCTCAAAACAGCCACCATACCTACCTATTATGGCATTTCCATAGCCATTCCGAGATATACTGCCATGCAACTTTCCACCATCTAGTTCATCATGACACATTCATCATTGTCATATTGCTTAGCATGATCATGTAGTTGACATAGTATTTGTGGCAAAGCCACCGTTCATAATTTTTTCATACTTGTCACTCTTGATTCATTGCATATCCCGGTACACCGCCGGAGGCATCCATATAGAGTCACACTTTGTTTTAGAGTCGAGTTGTAATCATTGAGTTGTAAATAAATAAAAGTGTGATGATCATCATTTAATAGAGCATTGTCCCCCAAAAAAGAGAAAGGCCAAAGAAAAAAAGAAGGCCCCAAAAAGAGAAAATAAATAAAAAGGGGCAATGCTACTATCCTTTTACCACACTTGTGCTTCAAAGTAGCACCATGATCTTCATAGAAGAGAGTCTCTCATGTTATCACTTTCATATACTAGTGGGAATTTTACATTATAGAACTTGGCTTGTATATTCCAATGATGGGCTTCCTCAAGTGCTCTAGGTCTTCGTGAGCAAGCAAGTTGGATGCACACCCACTAGTTTCTTTTGTTGAGCTTTCATACATTTATAGCTCTAGTGCATCCGTTGCATGGCAATCCCTACTCACTCACACTAATATCTATTGATGGGCATCTCCATAGCCCGTTGATACGCCTAGTTGATGTGAGACTATCTTCTCCTTTTTGTCTTCTCCACAACCACCATTCTATTCCACCTATAGTGCTATATCCATGGCTCACGCTCATGTATTGCGTGAAGATTGAAAAAGTTTTGAAAAAGTTAGAGTATGAAACAATTGCTTGGCTTGTCATCGGGGTTGTGCATGATTTAAATACTTTGTGTGGTGAAGATAGAGCATAGCCAGACTATATGATTTTGTAGGGATAACTTTCTTTGGCCATGTTATTTTGAGAAGACATAATTGCTTTGTTAGTATGCTTGAAGTATTATTATTTATGTCAATATAAAATTTTGTCTTGAATCTTTCTAATCTGAATAATCATATCACAATTAAGAAGATTTGCATTGAAATTATGCCAAGTAGCACTCCGCATCAAAAATTCTCTTTTATCATTTACCTACTCGAGGACGAGCAGGAATTAAGCTTGGGGATGCCTGATACGTCTCCAACGTATCTATAATTTTTGATTGCTCCATGCTATATTATCTACTATTTTGGACTATATTGGGCTTTATTTTCCACTTTTATATTATTTTTGGGACTAACCTATTAATTGGAGGCCCAGCCCAGAATTGTTGTTTTTTGCCTATTTCAGTGTTTTGAAAAAACAGAATATCAAACGGAGTCCAAACGGAATAAAATCTTCGGGAACGTGATTTTCTCATCGAACGTGATCCAGGAGACTTGGACCCCACTCCAAGGAGTCAAAGAGGAGGTCACGAGGGTGGGGGGCGCGCCCCCTACCTCGTGGGCCCCTCGGTGCTCCATCGACGTACTCCTTCCTCCTATATATACATACGTACCCCAAAAGATCAGAACAGGAGCCAAAAACCTAATTCCACCGCCGCAACTTTCTGTATCCATGAGATCCCATCTTGGGGCCTGTTCCGGAGCTCCGTCGGAAGGGGGCCGTCAACACGGAGGGCTTCTACATCATCCTAGCCCCTCCGATGAAGTGTGAGTAGTTTAGCTCAGACCTTCGGGTCCATAGTTAGTAGCTAGATGGCTTCTTCTCTCTTTTTGGATCTCAATACAAAGTTCTCCCCCTCTCTTGTGGAGATCTATTCGATGTAATCTTATTTTTGCGGTGTGTTTGTTGAGACCGATGAATTGTGGGTTTATGATCAAGTCTATCTATGAATAATATTTGAATCTTCTCTGAATTCTTTTATGTATGATTGGTTATCTTTGCAAGTCTCTTCGAATTATTCATTTGGTTTGGCCAACCAGATTGGTAGTTCTTGCCATGGGAGAAGTGCTTAGCTTTGGGTTCGATCTTGCGGTGTCCTTTCCCAGTGACAGAAGGGGCAGCAAGGCACGTATTGCATCGTTGCCATCGAGGATAACAAGATGGGGTTTATTTCATATTGCATGAATTTATCTCTCTACATCATGTCATCTTGCTTAAGGCGTTACTTTGTTTTTAACTTAATACTCTTGATGCATGCTGGATAGCGGTCGATGAGTGGAGTAATAGTAGTAGATGCAGAGCTACTTGTCACGGACGTGATGCCTATATACATGATCATGCCTAGATATTCTCATAACTATGCGCAATTCTGTCAATTGCTCAACAGTAATTTGTTCACCCACCGTAGAATACTTATGCTCTTGAGAGAAGCCACTAGTGAAACCTATGGCCCCCGGGTCTATTCTCATCATATCAATCTCCATCACTTTAATCTTGCTTTGCTTTTTTACTTTGCTTTTACTTCTTACTTTGCATCTTTATACCAAAAATACCAAAAAAATTATATCTATCAGATCTCACTCTCGTAAGTGACCGTGAAGGGATTGACAACCCCTAATCGCGTTGGTTGCGAGTAGCTATCGTTTTGTGCAGGTACGAGGGACTTGAGCGTGGCCTCCTACTGGATTGATAACTTGGTTCTCAAAAACTGAGGGAAATACTTACGCTACTCTGCTGCATCATCCCTTCCTCTTCGGGGAAAACCAACGCAAGCTCAAGACGTAGCAAGAGGGATTTCTGGCGCCGTTGCCGGGGAGTCTACACAAAAAGTCAACATACCAAGTGTTGGGGTTTCGTAGTAATTTCAAAAAATTTCCTACGCACACGCAAGATCATGGTGATGCATAGCAACGAGAGGGGGAGAGTGTGATCTACGTGCCCTGTAGATCGACAACGGAAGCGTTAACTTGGTTGATGTAGTCGTACGTCTCCACGGCCCGACCGATCAAGCACCGAAACTACGGCACCTCCGAGTTCTAGCACACGTTCAGCTCGATGACGATCCCCGGACTCCGATCCAGCAAAGTGTCGGGGAAGAGTTTCGTCAGCACGACGGCGTGGTGATGATCTTGATGTACTACCGTCGCAGGGCTTCGCCTAAGCACCGCTACAATATTATCGAGGACTATGGTGGAAGGGGGCACCGCACACGGCTAAGAATATGATCACGTGGATCAACTTCTGTGTCTAGGGGTGCCCCCTGCCCCCGTATATAAAGGAGCAAGGGGAGGAGGCCGGCCAGCCCTATAGGCGCGCCAAGGAGGAGTCCTCCTCCTAGTAGGAGTAGGACTCCTACTAGGAGGGGGAAGGAAGTGGGAAGGGAGAGGGAAAGGGGGGCGCCGCCCCCCTCTCCTAGTCCAATTCGGACCAGGGGGAGGAGGCGCGCGGCCCACCTTTGGCTGCCCCTCTCTCTTTCCACTAAGGCCCATATGGCCCATTACTTCTCCCGGGGGGGGGGGTCCGGTAACCCTCCGGCTCTCCGGTTTTCTCCGAAATCACCCGGAACACTTCCGGTGTCCGAATATAGCCGTCCAATATATCAATCTTTATGTCTCGACCATTTCAAGACTCCTCGTCATGTCCGTGATCACATCCGGGACTCCGAACTAACTTCGGTACATCAAAACTCATAAACTTATAATATAACTGTCATCGAAACCTTAAGCGTGCGGACCCTACGGGTTCGAGAACGATGTAGACATGACCGAGACACGTCTCCGGTCAATAACCAATAGCGGAACCTGGATGCTCATATTGGCTCCTACATATTCTACGAAGATCTTTATCGGTCAGACCGCATAACAACATACGTTGTTCCCTTTGTCATCGGTATGTTACTTGCCCGAGATTCGATCGTCGGTATCCCATACCTAGTTCAATCTCGTTACCGGCAAGTCTCTTTACTCGTTCGTAATACATCATCTCGCAACTAACTCATTAGTTGCAATGCTTGCAAGGCTTATGTGATGTGTATTACCGAGAGGGCCCAGAGATACCTCTCCGACAATCGGAGTGACAAATCCTAATCTCGAAATACGCCAACCCAACATGTACCTTTGGAGACACCTGTAGAGCACCTTTATAATCACCCATTTACGTTGTGACGTTTGGTAGCACACAAAGTGTTCCTCCGGCAAACGGGAGTTGCATAATCTCATAGTCATAGGAACATGTATAAGTCATGAAGAAAGCAATAGCAACATACTAAATGATCGGGTGCTAAGCTAATGGAATGGGTCATGCCAATCAGATCATTCACCTAATGATGTGATCCCGTTAATCAAATAACAACTCCTTGTTCATGGTTAGGAAACATAACCATCTTTGATTAACAAGCTAGTCAAGTAGAGGCATACTAGTGACACTCTGTTTGTCTATGTATTCACACATGTATTATGATTCCGGTTAATACAATTCTAGCATGAATAATAAACATTTATCATGATATAAGGAAATAAATAATAACTTTATTATTGCCTCTAGGGCATATTTCCTTCAGTCTCCCACTTGCACTAGAGTCAATAATCTAGATTACACAATAATGATTCTAACACCCATGGAGTCTTGGTGCTGATCATGTTTTGCTCGTGGAAGAGGCTTAGTCAACGGGTCTGCAACATTCAGATTCGTATGTATCTTGCAAATCTCTATGTCTCCCACCTGGACTAGATCCCGGATGGAATTGAAGTGTCTCTTGATGTGCTTGGTTCTCTTGTGAAATCTGGATTCCTTTGCCAAGGCAATTGCACCAGTATTGTCACAAAAGATTTTTATTGGACCCGATGCACTAGGTATGACACCTAGATCGGATATGAACTCCTTCATCCAGACTCCTTCATTTGCTGCTTCCGAAGCAGCTATGTACTCCGCTTCACATGTAGATCCCGCTACAACGCTTTGTTTAGAACTGCACCAACTGACAACTCCACCGTTTAATGTAAACACGTATCCGGTTTGCGATTTAGAATCGTCCGGATCAGTGTCAAAGCTTGCATCAACGTAACCTTTTACGATGAGCTCTTTGTCACCTCCATATATGAGAAACATATCCTTAGTCCTTTTCAGGTATTTCAGGATGTTCTTGACCGCTGTCCAGTGATCCACTCCTGGATCACTTTGGTACCTCCCTGCTAGACTTATAGCAAGGCACACATCAGGTCTGGTACACAGAATTGCATACATGATAGAGCTTATGGCTGAAGCATAGGGAACATCTTTCATTTTCTCTCTATCTTCTGCAGTGGTCGAGCATTGAGTCTTACTCAACTTCACACCTTGCAACACAGGCAAGAACCCTTTCTTTGCTTGATCCATTTTGAACTTCTTCAAAACTTTGTCAAGGTATGTGCTTTGTGAAAGTCCAATTAAGCGTTTTGATCTATCTCTATAGATCTTAATGCCTAATATGTAAGCAGCTTCACCGAGGTCTTTCATTGAAAAACTCTTATTCAAGTATCCCTTTATGCTATCCAAATATTCTATATCATTTCCAATTAGTAATATGTCATCCACATATAATATCAGAAATGCTACAGAGCTCCCACTCACTTTCTTGTAAATACAGGCTTCTCCAAAAGTCTGTATAAAACCAAATGCTTTGATCACACTATCAAAGCGTTTATTCCAACTCCGAGAGGCTTGCACCAGTCCATAAATGGATCGCTGGAGCTTGCACACTTTGTTAGTTCCCTTTGGATCGACAAAACCTTCTGGTTGCATCATATACAACTCTTCTTCCAGAAATCCATTCAGGAATGCAGTTTTGACATCCATCTGCCAAATTTCATAATCATAAAATGCGGCAATTGCTAACATGATTCGGACAGACTTAAGCATCTCTACGGGTGAGAAGGTCTCATCGTAGTCAATCCCTTGAACTTGCCGAAAACCTTTTGCGACAAGTCGAGCTTTGTAGACAGTAATATTACCGTCAGCGTCAGTCTTCTTCTTGAAGATCCATTTATTCTCAATTGCTTGCCGATCATCGGGCAAGTCAACCAAAGTCCATACTTTGTTCTCATACATGGATCCCATCTCAGATTTCATGGCTTCAAGCCATTTTGCGGAATCTGGGCTCACCATCGCTTCTTCATAGTTTGTAGGTTCATCATGATCTAGTAGCATGACTTCCAGAACAGGATTACCGTACCACTCTGGTGCGGATCTCACTCTGGTTGATCTACGAGGTTCAGTAGTATCTTGTTCTGAAGTTTCATGATCATCATCATTAGCTTCCTCACTAACTGGTGTAGGTGTCACTGAAACAGTTTTCTGTGATGCACTACTTTCCAATAAGGGAGCAGGTACAGTTACCTCGTCAAGTTCTACTTTCCTCCCACTCACTTCTTTCGAGAGAAACTCCTTCTCCAGAAAGTTTCCGAATTTAGCAACAAAAGTCTTGCCTTCGGATCTGTGATAGAAGGTGTATCCAATAGTTTCCTTTGGATATCCTATGAAGACACATTTCTCCGATTTGGGTTCGAGCTTATCAGGTTGAAGCTTTTTCACATAAGCATCGCAGCCCCAAACTTTCAGAAACGACAACTTTGGTTTCTTGCCAAACCACAGTTCATAAGGTGTCGTCTCAACGGATTTTGATGGTGCCCTATTTAACGTGAATGCGGCCGTCTTTAGAGCGTATCCCCAAAACAATAGCGGTAAATCAGTAAGAGACATCATAGATCGCACCATATCTAGTAAAGTATGATTACGACGTTCGGACACACCATTACGCTGTGGTGTTCTGGGTGGCGTGAGTTGCGAAACTATTCTGCATTGTTTCAAATGTACACCAAACTCGTAACTCAAATATTCTCCTCCACGATCAGATCGTAGAAACTTGCTTGCTGTTCCTTTTGAAGTTCCCCTTCTTCTTCCCTTTGCCCTTTTTCTTGAAACTAGTGGTCTTGTTGACCATCAACACTTGATGCTCCTTCTTGATTTCTACCTCCGCAACTTTCAACATTGCGAAGAGCTCGGGAATAGTCTTATTCATCCCTTGCATATTATAGTTCATCACGAAGATCTTGTAGCTTGGTGGCAGTGATTGGAGAATTCTGTCAATGACGCAATCATCTGGAAGATTAACTCCCAATTGAATCAAGTGATTATTATACCCAGACATTTTGAGTATATGCTCACTGACAGAACTGTTCTCCTCCATCTTGCAGCTATAGAACTTATTGGAGACTTCATATCTCTCAATCCGGGCATTTGCTTGAAATATTAACTTCAACTCCTGGAACATCTCATATGCTCCATGACGTTCAAAACGTCGTTGAAGTCCCGATTCTAAGCCGTAAAGCATGGCACACTGAACTATCGAGTAGTCATCAGCTTTGCTCTGCCAAACGTTCATAACATCTGGTGTTGCTCCAGCAGCAGGCCTGGCACCCAGTGGTGCTTCCAGGACGTAATTCTTCTGTGCAGCAATGAGGATAATCCTCAAGTTACGGACCCAGTCCGTGTAATTGCTACCATCATCTTTCAACTTTGCTTTCTCAAGGAACGCATTAAAATTCAACGGAACAACAACATGAGCCATCTATCTACAATCAAGCATAAACAAGCAAGATACTATCAGGTACTAAGTTTCATGATAAATTTAGGTTCAATTAATTTACTTAAAGAACTCCCACTTAGATAGACATCCCTCTAATCCTCTAAGTGATTACGTGATCCAAATCAACTAAACCATGTCCGATCATCACGTGAGATGGAGTAGTTTCATTGGTGAACATCACTATGTTGATCATATCTACTATATGATTCATGCTCGACCTTTCGGTCTCCGTGTTCCGAGGCCATATCTGTATATGCTTGGCTCGTCAAGTATAACCTGAGTATTCCGCGTGTGCAACTGTTTTGCACCCGTTGTATTTGAACGTAGAGCCTATCACACCCGATCATCACGTGGTGTCTCAGCACAAAGAACTTTCGCAACGGTGCATACTCAGGGAGAACACTTCTTGATAATTAGTGAGAGATCATCTTATAATGCTACCGTCAATCAAAGCAAGATAAGATGCATAAAAGATAAACATCACATGCAATCAATATAAGTGATATGATATGGCCATCATCATCTTGTGCTTGTGATCTCCATCTTCGAAGCACTGTCGTGATCACCATCGTCACCGGCGCGACACCTTGATCTCCATCGTAGCATCGTTGTTGTCTCGCCAATCTTATGCTTCCACGACTATCGCTACCGCTTAGTGATAAAGTAAAGCATTACAGCGCGATTGCATTGCATACAATAAAGCGACAACCATATGGCACCTGCCAGTTGCCGATAACTTGGTTACAAAACATGATCATCTCATACAATAAAATTTAGCATCATGTCTTGACCATATCACATCACAACATGCCCTGCAAAAACAAGTTAGACGTCCTCTACTTTGTTGTTGCAAGTTTTACGTGGCTGGTACGGGCTTAAGCAAGAACCAATCTTACCTACGCATCAAAACCACAACGATAGTTTGTCAAGTTGGTGCTGTTTTAACCTTCGCAAGGACCGGGCGTAGCCACACTCGGTTCAACTAAAGTTGGAGAAACTGTCACCCGCAAGCCACCTATGTGCAAAGCACGTCGGGAGAACCGGTCTCGCGTAAGCGTACGCGTAATGTCGGTCCGGGCCGCTTCGTCCAACAATACCGCCGAACCAAAGTATGACATGCTGGTAAGCAGTATGACTTATATCGCCCACAACTCACTTGTGTTCTACTCGTGCATATAACATCAACATATAAAACCTAGGCTCGGATGCCACTGTTGGGGTTTCGTAGTAATTTCAAAAAAATTCCTACGCACACGCAAGATCATGGTGATGCATAGCAACGAGAGGGGGAGAGTGTGATCTACGTACCCTTGTAGATCGACAACGGAAGCGTTAACTTGGTTGATGTAGTCGTACGTCTCCACGGCCCGACCGATCAAGCACCAAAACTACGGCACCTCCGAGTTCTAGCACACGTTCAGCTCGATGACGATCCCCGGACTCCGATCCAGCAAAGTGTCGGGGAAGAGTTCCGTCAGCACGACGGCGTGGTGACGATCTTGATGTACTACCGTCGCAGGGCTTCGCCTAAGCACCGCTACAATATTATCGAGGACTATGGTGGAAGGGGGCACCGCACACGGCTAAGAATATGATCACGTGGATCAACTTCTGTGTCTAGGGGTGCCCCCTGCCCCCGTATATAAAGGAGAAAGGGGAGGAGGCCGGCCGGCCCTATAGGCGCGCCAAGGAGGAGTCCTCCTCCTAGTAGGAGTAGGACTCCTACTAGGAGGGGGAAGGAAGTGGGGAGGGAGAGGGAAAGGGGGGCGCCGCCCCCGCTCTCCTAGTCCAATTCGGACCAGGGGGGAGGAGGCGCGCGGCCCACCTTTGGCTGCCCCTCTCTCTTTCCACTAAGGCCCATATGGCCCATTACTTCTCCCCGGGGGGTTCCGGTAACCCTCCGGCTCTCCGGTTTTCTCCGAAATCACCCGGAACACTTCCGGTGTCCGAATATAGCCGTCCAATATATCAATCTTTATGTCTCGACCATTTCGAGACTCCTCGTCATGTCCGTGATCACATTCGGGACTCCGAACTAACTTCGGTACATCAAAACTCATAAACTCATAATATAACTGTCATCGAAACCTTAAGCGTGCGGACCCTACGGGTTCGAGAACAATGTAGACATGACCGAGACACGTCTCCGGTCAATAACCAATAGCGGAACCTGGATGCTCATATTGGCTCCTACATATTCTACGAAGATCTTTATCGGTCAGACCGCATAACAACATACGTTGTTCCCTTTGTCATCGGTATGTTACTTGCCCGAGATTCGATCATCGGTATCCCATACCTAGTTCAATCTCGTTACCGGCAAGTCTCTTTACTCGTTCCGTAATACATCATCTCGCAACTAACTCATTAGTTGCAATGCTTGCAAGGCTTATGTGATGTGTATTACCGAGAGGGCCCAGAGATACCTCTCCGACAATCGGAGTGACAAATCCTAATCTCGAAATACGCCAACCCAACATGTACCTTTGGAGACACCTGTAGAGCATCTTTATAATCACCCATTTACGTTGTGACGTTTGGTAGCACACAAAGTGTTCCTCCGGCAAACGGGAGTTGCATAATCTCATAGTCATAGGAACATGTATAAGTCATGAAGAAAGCAATAGCAACATACTAAACGATCGGGTGCTAAGCTAATGGAATGGGTCATGTCAATCAGATCATTCACCTAATGATGTGATCCCGTTAATCAAATAACAACTCCTTGTTCATGGTTAGGAAACATAACCATCTTTGATTAACAAGCTAGTCAAGTAGAGGCATACTAGTGACACTCTGTTTGTCTATGTATTCATACATGTATTATGTTTCCGGTTAATACAATTCTAGCATGAATAATAAACATTTATCATGATATAAGGAAATAAATAATAACTTTATTATTGCCTCTAGGGCATATTTCCTTCACCAAGTACCCATCGCAATCCCTATCTCTCACATTACATTATTTGCCATTTGCCTCTCGTTTTCCTCTCCCCCACTTCACCCTTGCCGTTTTATTCGCCCTCTCTCTCTCTATCCCCCCTCTCCTTTCCGTTTGCCTCTTGTTTGATCGTGTGCTAGTTTGTTTGCTTGTCGTCATGGCTAGTCTCATATCTTCTCCGTTGTCTCCCGAGAGTGAAGTTCTAAATTTTAAACAAAGGGAGGGAGAAAATCTAAAAGATGCTTGGTATAGAATTTGCAATGCTCAAAATAGATCTACCAAGAAGCAATCTACCTTAGTTCTTCTCCGCAATTTTTATGTAGGTGTTAATCCTTGGTATAGATATATCCTCGATACTATTACCGTAGGGAACTTCTTGGGTAGCCATACTTTTGCTTCTTATAATGCTATGCTAAATTTATTTGGCTCACCACCTCTTTTGGTTAATGCAACCATGTTAACTTTGGAGCATGTTATGCAAAGACTTGAAATTATTGAAAATAAAGTTGCTACTATTGAATTAATTGAAAATCTAGATAAAAAGATCCACAATCAAATTACTCAATATGGATCTAAGGTAGGAATGACTCTGAAAAATATTAAGGAAAAGGGAACCATAGTTAATGAGAAGATAAACTTAGATTCTACTAGAATTGATAAACTTGAGGGTATCATTACAAACTTGGGAACTGCTTTTTCTTCCGTAAAGAATACTCCAAGTCCTCCTACTAAAAATGCCAAGCTTATGTATGTTCCTAAAAATAAGGGTGAATCATCTAGTAAGGAAACTGCGGATCTTAAATCTATAAGTATTCATCCCAATCTTTTTGCTATCATTAAGGAACCGATTGCTACAAATGAATTTTTTGATCTTGTGCCTAAAAGTTTGATAATCACTAGAAAGAAAGAAATTCCTAAGGGAAATAGATGCCTCGTCAAAGAATTGCCTACCAAAGATGGCAATACCTAGATCTATCCTCGCTTTTATGCCTAGCTAGGGGCGTTAAACGATAGCGCTTGTTGGGAGGCAACCCAATTTTATTTTTATTCCTTGCTTTTTGATCCTGCTTAGTAATAAATAAATTATTTAGCCTCTGTTTTGGTTGTGTTTTTTGTGTTTGATTAGTGTTTGTGCCAAGTAGAACCGTTGGGAAGACTTGGGGAAAGTCTTGTTGAACTTGCTGTAAAAAACAGAAACTTTAGCGCTCACGAGAACTTCTGTCATTTTTATTTGAAGAGTGCTATTTAGTTAATTATTTTTTAAGATGATTAATAGATAAATTCCTCACGTCCATAAATTTATTTTAGAATTTTTGGGGTTCCAGATCTTGCGCGAGCTACAGATTACTACAGACTGTTCTGTTTTTGACAGATTCTGTTTTTCGTGTGTTGTTTGCTTATTTTGATGAATCTATGGTTAGTAAAATAGTTTATAATCCATAGAGAAGTTGGAATACAGTAGGTTTAACACCAATATAAATAAAGAATGAGTTCATTACAGTACCTTGAAGTGGTCTTTTGTTTTCTTTCGCTAACGGAGCTCACGAGTTTTCTATTTTGAGTTTTGTGTTGTGAAGTTTTCAAGTTTTGGGTGAATTCTTTTGATGGATTATGGAACAAGGAGTGGCAAGAGCCTAAGCTTGGGGATGCCCATGGCACCCCCAAGATAATCCAAGGACACCAAAAAGTCAAAGCTTGGGGATGCCCCCGAAGGCATCCCCTCTTTTCGTCCACTTCCATCGGTAATTTACTTGGAGCTATATTTTTATTCACCAACATGATATGTGTTTTGCTTGGAGCGTATTGTATTATTTGTGTCTTTGTGTGTTAGCATGCCACAATCATCCTTGCTGTACACACCTTTTGATAGAGACATACATGAATTAAAATTTGATAGAATACTCTATGTGCTTCACTTATATCTTTTGAGCTAAGTAGTTTTGCTCTATGTGCTTCACTTATATCCTTTGAGCTAAGTAGTTTTGCTCTATGTGCTTCACTTAGATCTTTTAGAGCATGGTGGTGGATTTGTTTTAAAGAAACTATTGATCTCTCATGCTTCACTTAAATTATTTTGAGAGTCTCTTAATAGCATGGTAATTTGCTTAATAATAATATGCTTGGTATTCAAGATTTGTGAAACTTTCTTTTGAGTGTGTTGAATACTAAGAAAAGATTGAAGCATGATAATTGTTTTGAGATATGGAGGTGATAATATTAAAGTCATGCTAGTTGAGTAGTTGTGAATTTAAATAATACTTGTGTTAAAGTTTGTGATTCCCGTAGCATGCACGTATGGTGAACCGTTATGTGATGAAGTTGGAGCATGATTTATTTATTGATTGTCTTCCTTATGAGTGGCGGTCGGGGACGAGCGATGGTCTTTTCCTACCAATCTATCCCCCTAGGAGCATGCGCGTAATACTTTGCTTTTATAACTTCTAGATTTTTGCAATAAGTATATGAGTTCTTTATGACTAATGTTGAGTCCATGGATTATACGCACTCTCACCCTTCCACCTTTGCTAGCCTCTCAAATACCGCGCACCTTTCGCCGGTATCATACACCTACCATACACCTTCCTCAAAACAGCCACCATACCTACCTATTATGGCATTTCCATAGCCATTCCGAGATATATTGCCATGCAACTTTCCACCATCTAGTTCATCATGACACATTCATCATTGTCATATTGCTTAGCATGATCATGTAGTTGACATAGTATTTGTGGCAAAGCCACCGTTCATAATTTTTTCATACTTGTCACTCTTGATTCATTGCATATCCCGGTACACCGCCGGAGGAATCCATATAGAGTCACACTTTGTTTTAGAATCGAGTTGTAATCATTGAGTTGTAAATAAATAAAAGTGTGATGATCATCATTTAATAGAGCATTGTCCCCAAAAAAGAGAAAGGCCAAAGAAAAAAAGAAGGCCCAAAAAAAGAGAAAATAAATAAAAAGGGGCAATGCTACTATCCTTTTACCACACTTGTGCTTCAAAGTAGCACCATGATCTTCATAGTAGAGAGTCTCTCATGTTATCACTTTCATATACTAGTGGGAATTTTACATTATAGAACTCGGCTTGTATATTCCAATGATGGGCTTCCTCAAGTGCCCTAGGTCTTCGTGAGCAAGCAAGTTGGATGCACACCCACTAGTTTCTTTTGTTGAGCTTTCATACATTTATAGCTCTAGTGCATCCGTTGCATGGCAATCCCTACTCACTCACACTAATATCTATTGATGGGCATCTCCATAGCCCGTTGATACGCCTAGTTGATGTGAGACTATCTTCTCCTTTTTGTCTTCTCCACAACCACCATTCTATTCCACCTATAGTGCTATATCCATGGCTCACGCTCATGTATTGCGTGAAGATTGAAAAAGTTTTGAAAAAGTTAGAGTATGAAACAATTGCTTGGCTTGTCATCGGGGTTGTGCATGATTTAAATACTTTGTGTGGTGAAGATAGAGCATAGCCAGACTATATGATTTTGTAGGGATAACTTTCTTTGGCCATGTTATTTTGAGAAGACATAATTGCTTTGTTAGTATGCCTGAAGTATTATTATTTATGTCAATATAAACTTTTGTCTTGAATCTTTCTAATCTGAATATTCATATCACAATTAAGAAGATTTGCATTGAAATTATGCCAAGTAGCACTTCGCATCAAAAATTCTCTTTTATCATTTACCTACTCGAGGACGAGCAGGAATTAAGCTTGGGGATGCTTGATACGTCTCCAACGTATCTATAATTTTTGATTGCTCCATGCTATATTATCTACTGTTTTGGACTATATTGGGCTTTATTTTCCACTTTTATATTATTTTAGGGACTAACCTATTAACCGGAGGCCCAGCCCAGAATTGTTGTTTTTTTGCCTATTTCAGTGTTTTGAAAAAATAGAATATCAAACGGAGTCCAAACGGAATAAAATCTTCGGAAACGTGATTTTCTCACCGAACGTGATCCAGGAGACTTGGACCCTACTCCAAGGAGTCAAAGAGGAGGTCACGAGGGTGGGGGGCGCGCCCCCCTGCCTCGTGGGCCCCTCGGTGCTCCATTGACGTACTCCTTCCTCCTATATATACATATGTACCCCCAAACGACCAGAACAGGAGCCAAAAACCTAATTCCACTGCCGCAACTTTCTGTATCCACGAGATCCCATCTTGGGGCCTGTTCCGGAGCTCCGTCGGAAGAGGGCCGTCATCACGGAGGGCTTCTACATCATCCTAGCCCCTCCGATGAAGTGTGAGTAGTTTACCTCAGACCTTCGGGTCCATAGTTAGTAGCTAGATGGCTTCTTCTCTCTTTTTGGATCTCAATACAAAGTTCTCCCCCTATCTTGTGGAGATCTATTCAATGTAATCTTCTTTTTGCGGTGTGTTTGTTGAGACCGATGAATTGTGGGTTTATGATCAAGTCTATCTATGAATAATATTTGAATCTTCTCTGAATTCTTTTATGTATGATTGGTTATCTTTGCAAGTCTCTTCGAATTATCCATTTGGTTTGGCCAACTAGATTGGTAGTTCTTGCCATGGGAGAAGTGCTTAGCTTTGGGTTCGATCTTGCGGTGTCCTTTCCCAGTGACAGAAGGGGCAGCAAGGCACGTATTGCATCGTTGCCATCGAGGATAACAAGATGGGGTTTATTTCATATTGCATGAATTTATCTCTCTACATCATGTCATCTTGCTTAAGGCGCTACTCTGTTTTTAACTTAATACTCTAGATGCATCCTGGATAGCGGTCGATGAGTGGAGTAATAGTAGTAGATGCAGAATCGTTTCGGTCTACTTGTCACGGACGTGATGCCTATATACATGATCATGCCTAGATATTCTCATAACTATGCTCAATTATGTCAATTGCTCAACAGTAATTTGTTCACCCACCGTAGAATACTTATGCTCTTGAGAGAAGCCACTAGTGAAACCTATGGGCCCCGGGTCTATTCTCATCATATCAATCTCCATCACTTTAATCTTGCTTTGCTTTTTTACTTTGCTTTTACTTCTTACTTTGCATCTTTATACCAAAAATACCAAAAATATTATATCTATCAGATCTCACTCTCGTAAGTGACCGTGAAGGGATTGACAACCCCTAATCGCGTTGGTTGCGAGTAGCTATCGTTTTGTGCAAGTACGAGGGACTTGAGCGTGGCTTCCTACTGGATTGATACCTTGGTTCTCAAAAACTGAGGGAAATACTTACGCTACTCTGCTGCATCATCCCTTCCTCTTCGGGGAAAACCAACGCAAGCACAAGACGTAGCACACGCTCGAAAGTAGGTCATACCATGGGTCAACATTTAATAAAACTTGCACACTAAGTTATGAACTCTGCACTGTTGATGATGGCGAGAAGGCCATCGGGTTGGATAAGACCAAATGTTGGTCGTGGTTGTGATCGCCGGAAGGATCATTGTTTTAGACCAATTATGGGTCGTGGTTGTGATCGTCATAAAGATCACGAGATGTTCATAGTTAATATTTTGAGGTTGGCATGGTGGTGATCCAAGAAGTGATCACCGTTGGTAAGAGGGATTTTCTCACAAGAGTATGATCAGAGCATGTTGGTTATATTGTTGCATTGTCAATAATTGGTTAATTATCATGATATTGCTTATCATTATGTTTATGTCTGTTGTGAGCTTGCAAGTACATTCCATGTACTGACCCGGGGTGTCATGCTAGATTTCAGGAAAGCCTTGTTGGAAAGGAGTGTTGTCCGAGTCTAGATCGTGTCCACATCGGTGTCCCTGTGGTATGGAGTTCCGCTATGATGTTGTTCTGCTACCACGTAGTTGTTATGATCGAGGCCTTTATGTTCACTAAATAATGTACATATTGTTCAGCCGCACCGTGTGTGCCGCTTGGCCTCGCTACCTGTTGTAATGTAAACTTTGATTCGCTAGCATCAATAAAGCGGTTGTTTTCTGTACGAAGATGTTGTGTGTTGCCAGAAGACATGGTCTCTGGGATGGCAATGCATGGTAAATCGGTTGCTCTGAGATGGGGTGCCACAATATGGTGGGACAGAATGGGAATCAGAACGGTCATCACTCAAAGCTGTCAGATTTTCAAAGGACCAAGCCTCCCAGTTTCAATCAGACTATTGACCCCTTGGAAGTAGACGATTGACTGCGAACCATTGAGAGGAAACTTGAGATTGCTCGGACTGAAGAAGGTGATAAAGTTCCATTTGCAACTCATTATCTTGAAGGCGCTGCGGCCATATGGTGGGAAAATATAAAAGCCATGTGGCTCGCTGATGAAGAAATCACCTGGTCAAAATTCACGGATCAGTTCCGCAAATATCACATCCCTACTGGAATTATGAAGACTAAGCAGCAAGAATTTCTCGCGCTCCTCCAAGGAAATCAGTCTGTGTGTGAATGTTTGCAAAAATTCAATCATTTGTCACGTTACTCCCTTCATGACGTGGCCACTGAAGAAAGGAAGATTGACAGATTTCTTGGTGGATTAAAGTCGCAACTCCGGTGTACTCTCAGCATGTTTGATTTCCTAGATTTTCAAACTCTGATGAACAAAGCTTTCATTGCGGAAAGGGAGCACAAGCTCGTGTCAGACAACATGCCTGTCAATAACGATCACAAGCGCAAGTTTGAGCCAAAGAAGGATGGGCAACCCGTGCAAAAGGCTCGTACCTGCCAGCAGACTCAGGTGGAATACAAGCCCAATTGGCAACATAATGTTAACAAGACCACCACCCAAGTAAAGAATGTCGTGACCAACCCCGTGCACGAGGAGCGCCAGCGCATCAATGCTTGCTTCAGTTGTGGGCAAACCAGACATTATGCCAGATAGTGTCCCAAGAACAGCAAGGCAAATGCTCTATTCAGGCGACAAGTCAACTTTATGGAATCATGCCCGGACCAACAAAACATCACTGAGCACGTTTATCACCTCTCCGCAGATGAAGCCCAAGAAAACCCTGAAGTCGTCATTGGTATGTTTCTTGTTAACGACATACCTACAGTAATTTTATCTGACTCTGGGGCTTCCCACTCTTTTATCTCTCAGAGTTTTGTTGCCCAAAACAAATTTCCTTGTTCGCTTTTGGGCAAGAATATGCTGGTACAAACCCCGGGATCCTTAATCAAGAACAATCTGGTCTGCCATAATCTAGAAATCAATATCAATGGAGTCTGCTTTTCAACTTCTTTGATAATTATTGAGTCTGCTAAACTGGATGTTATCTTGGGTATGAATTGGCTGACTTAATACCAAGTATGCATAAATTGCGCGACCCAAGAAGTCAATTTGACCAATCGGGAGGGGCAGACTACCAAATTCTATGCTCGCGGAAGCATACCCAAGAAACAAATGACCTTCACCGTTGTGGCTGAATTGGAATTAATTCCCTGTGGTCAGTGAGTTTCCTGATGTATTTCTAGAAGAGCTGCCAGGCATGCCACCAGATCAAGAGCTTGAGTTTGCAATAGATCTTGTGCCCGGAACCGCACCGTTATACAAGAAGTATTACCGGATGCCCTCATCAGAATTAGTGGAGCTAAAGAAACAGCTTGATGAAATGCTCCAGAAAGGATATATCCGTCCTAGCTCTTCACCATGGGGATCACCTGCTATCTTCGTGGACAAAAAGGATGGCAGCCTCCGCATGTGTGTGGATTACCGTCAGCTAAATGATGTCACCATCAAAAACAAATATCCTCTGCCAAGGATTGATGATTTGTTTGATCAGCTCAGTGGGGCCAAGGTATTCTCCAAGGTTGATTTACGGACGGGATATCATCAGCTCAAGATTAAAAAGGAAGATATTCCTAAGACCGCCTTTACCACTCGGTATGGTCTTTATGAATATACAGTTATGTCCTTTGGTCTCACCCACGCCCCTGCTTTCTTCATGCATATGATGAACAAAGTATTCATGGACTTCCTCGATAAGTTCGTGGTAGTCTTCATCGACGACATACCTATTTACTCAAGGAGTGAAGAAGATCACAAAGATCACCTCCGAGCAGTGTTACAACGACTCCATGACCATCAGCTATACGCCAAATTCAGTAAATGTGAATTTTGACTCAAGCAGGTTGGATTTCTTGGACATGTGCTATCCTTCGAGGGTAAGCCGTGGACCCAAGCAAAGTAAAGTATGTGCTCGATTGGTTGCCCCCTACAACTGTATCACAGGATTCAGAGTTTTCTCGTATTGGCCGGTTACTACCGTCATTTCATTGAAGGGTTTTCCAAGATTGCTAAACCCATGACGGAGCTGCTCAAAAAGGATAAGAAGTTTGAATGGACTGAGGACTTTGAGAAAAGTTTCAATGAGCTAAAGGTATGGCTGACAACTGCACCAGTGTTAACTCTTCCAGATATCTACCGCAGTTTTGATGTGTACTGCAATGCCTCCAGACAAGGACTTGGATGCGTACTTATGCAAGATGGCAAGGTAGTAGCCTATGCATCGCGACAGCTATGACCCCACGAGGGAAATTATCCCACTCATGATCTGGAATTGGCCGTGGTGGTTCATGCTCTAAAAATTTGGAGACACTATCTCATCATGAAGAGGTGCCAAATTTTTACCGATCACAAGAGTCTCAAGCATATATTTACTCAACCAGATTTAAATCACCGTCAACGAAGGTGGCTTGAGTTAGTCAAGGATTATGATCTTGGAATAAATTACCGCCCGGGTAAGGCCAACGTGATCGCCGATGCACTCAGTCGAAAGCCTGTCAGCCTGAATATCATATTGGAATCCTTGCCTCCTCAACTTCAAGAGTAGATTGCTCAGCTCAACCTGGTCATAGTTGATGCTGGCGTTGCTAATATTTTGGAAGTCGCCCCCACCCTTGAGGAAGAGATCCGCAAGGCACAGCCAGATGACACCATTCTGCAGAAACGTGCCAAGAATGAGGTAGCGGGACAAACCTCAGATTTCTCAAGGGATCAATTTGGTACTCTCTGATTCCATGGAAGAATTTATGTACCAAATCAGGCGGATCTAAAGAGGAAAATCCTATCAGAGGCACATGAATCTTCGTATTCTATTCACCCTGGAGGTACGAAAATGTATGATGATCTGCGACAAGTGTTCTGGTGGGATGGGATGAAGAAAGATCTCGCTTATTTTGTAGCCTGTTGCGACATATGCAACAAGGTGAAGGCAGACCATCAGAAGCCATCAAGACTTCTCCAACCCCTGCTAGTCTCACAATGGAAATGGGATGATGTCTGCATGGATTTCATCACAGGACTGCCCAAGACTCCGCGAGGCAATGATGCAATCTGGGTCATAGTGGACACCTTAACCAAGGTTGCTCACTTTATCCCGATCAGAACCACATATCGAGCGGATCAACTTGCACAGCTGTATGTATCCAGGATAGTCAGTATGCATGGAGTACCCCGAACCATCACTTCTGACCGAGGTTCACTTTTTACCTCCGCTTTTTGGTCACGTCTCCATCAAACCTTGGGGACATCACTGAAATACAGTACCGCTTATCATCCTCAGACCGATGGACAGACAGAGCGGGTGAACCAAATACTCGAAGATATGCTGTGAGCCTGTGCTTTGTCCCAAGGATCTAAATGGGAAGATTGTCTGTCGTATGCTGAGTTCTCTTATAACAACAGCTTCCAGACCAGCCTAAAAATGTCACCATATCAGGCTTTGTATGGCCGTAAGTGTCGCACTCCATTAAATTGGTCTCAAACCGGAGATAGCCATATCTTCGGAACAGATCTCATGATGGAAGCTGATAAACAAGTTAAGGAAATCCAGGACAGATTGCAATTGGCCAAATCCCGACAGAAGAGTTACTATGATGCAAAGCACCGGCATATCAGTTTTGAACCTGGAGAACATGTATACCTCCGAGTCACTCCTATGAAAGGAGTCAAGAGATTTCAGACTCATGGAAAGTTGGCACCCATTTCCACTTATATCATGAGTGGGTACTATTGCATATCAGTTGGAACTACCCCCTGAATTGTTGGACGTGCACAGCGTGTTTCACGTTTCACAGTTGAGGCGATGCATATCGCCGCCTGAGAAAAAGACTGCTATGACTGAGATAGAGTTGGTAAAGGACTTAACATATGAAGAGAGGTAGGTTAAAATTTTGGATCAGATGGAAAGGGTCACTCGTAGCAAAGTAAGAAAGTTCTACAAGGTTCAGTGGGAGCATCACACAGAGTCAGAATCCATGTGGGAACGGGAAGAATTTCTAAGGACACATTATCCTGAATGGTTTTCCCAAGCAACCGAATCTCGAGGACGAGATTCATTCTAAGTGGGGGAGGTTTGTGACAGCCTGGTTTTTGCCCTCCTTTATTTGCCTGATTTTCAGTTGCATTGATTTTGAAATTTGGAGTTTTGAATCTTTTCATATGGACTTAAACACTTGGGTACCCCTTGGCTTTCACCCAAGTGTCCCATTTCCCTCTCTAACCATCATTCCCACTCTGGTTCATCTCAAAATAATTATTGGAATATTTTTCTTAAATGAAAAATATTCATTTCCCTCTCTAAAACCCTAGCTAGATCAATGTGCTCCATAGAAACCCCAATTTTTCTTGCCCAAAAAAATCTGAGAAAAATCACAAATATTCTTGGAACCCTAGGGCACCCTCCTGAGCAAAAATATTGCATAACTTTTTGGAATATTTTTGCTACAGAAAATATTTTCTGTTCTGGACAGAAATGGTGGCTTCTACAGCAACTACTATTTTACTAGCTCCAATGTAGCTGATTTTTCTTGTGCATCATCACCTTAGTAGATGATTGCTACCCTCCAAAGCTCAGCTCCCAACTCCCAGCCGTTTGACCTCAGTAACCTCTCAAAGTTACTGATTAGAAACTTACTAGGCTTGTGAAATCTTTTCTACATTGTCTGGATCCAAACCAAAGCGTGGTAACATTCAAA